>NC_081181.1:219443801-219743801 GCF_029867415.1 Vicia villosa
ACAACGATATATGTTATCTTAGTAGTTAGTAAATCTTATAAATTATGATAAATGTAAAATTATGAAGAGGGGTGATAAAATTGTATATATATAATTGTATATTATATGATAATACAATGATGCAATGAAATACTATTTATGATTAAACTTTATGAATTTCTATAAACTTGATATACTTAGTGAAATAGTTTTATAATTAAATTAATTTAATTTTTATTATTTACCAAAAAAAATATTGAATATGTAAATATGTTAAGTTTAACGCATTTGGTGTCAACAATTTTATTGTGTTTGGCCCTAACGTGTTTTAAATCCAACTGTTTGTTGTGGGCATGTGAGTGGGGTTGCGGGAAGAGTACACTATAGTTTTGAGGTAGAGATTTGCTATTCTTACACTAAAATGTTTACACCATACCTACACCATATAAAATACATCAAGACATGTGATCTTTTACATTGGAAAAAATGAACTATTACTAATTAAATATAATAAAAAGAATGAAACCGTATGAATATACGGTGTAATTGTAACAATTAGTTGTAGGAATATCATTCCTCTTTGAGGTATTGTTGTAAATTGGGTTGTAGTATTATATATATTGTGTTTTACCTAAACATGTTTTAAACCTAACTATTTGTTGTGGGTATGTGAGTGGGGTGTGGTGATGGTAGCTTTCACGATATAGTTCTGAGATATTATTGTAAATGTGATCGTAGTATTATATATATATATATATATATATATATATATATATATATATATATATTGCTTATAACACTAATTATTACCGGAATAGAAAGAAACTATTGATGTTTTATAGTCACGGAGATGGGAACCATTGGCTAAACTGCATTAATAAAGACAGATCGTGTTCATTATCTTTTACTTTTGTTTCTCTTTAATAATCTATTTTGTTGCTATTTTAACAATTTTTAACAATTGATATCAGGTACCCTTATGCAAAATTTTATGTGATAAGGGTCGAGGGGACAATTAATTTTGGAATATGACAAATGAGGGTTAAGGATTTGTTGGCTCAACAAAATTTACAGAAAGTGTTTCTTGAAACAAAATAGACCGACATAGAGGATATCGATTAGACAGAGATGAATGAGAAAGTCGCATGATTGATTCTCCTTTTTGTTTCAGACAAGATGATGTGTCATATCTTGAACCTAACAATGCCGAAGGAGGTTTGAGACAAATTGAAGAATCAGTATATGTTAAAGACGTTGATAAAAAAATTATTCGCGAAGCAACATTTATACAATCTGAAGATATAGGAAGGATTGGATTAACAACAACATGTTAATGTCTTCAACAACATAATCTCTAATCTGGTAAGACTTGAGGTAAAGATTGATGACAAAGTAACACAATAGTCTTACCTAAAGAAAATATTCTATCCGTTTTTATGTGATTATTATTACACCTTTACCTCATTCATAAAGGAACTAAATGCGACGATATGTATGTGATGGGGGCCAAGATCACGGGTGAAAAAGGATAAAGAATGTTTTAGAAATAAGAGGTCTAAATCCAAGAATGGAAGAACATTTGAGAGTTATAATTAAAAATAGATTAAGCATTGAAAGTGGGAGTGTCCAAACAGAAAGTAGGGGCTTATCTAGTTCAAACCGATGATTTTCGAAGTGAAGCAAACATATTGTGTTTCACCCAACAACTCTCCACAAGTGTGGATTATTGAGTCTGTTTGTTCTAACCAAATAGTGTTGTACCGACAATAAATCAATACATATCAAATTATTTAAATTCATATTACTCATTCACAACGATATATGTTATCTTAGTAGTTAGTAAATCTTATAAATTATGATAAATGTAAAATTATGAAGAGGGGTGATAAAATTGTATATATATAATTGTATATTATATGATAATACAATGATGCAATGAAATACTATTTATGATTAAACTTTATGAATTTCTATAAACTTGATATACTTAGTGAAATAGTTTTATAATTAAATTAATTTAATTTTTATTATTTACCAAAAAAAATATTGAATATGTAAATATGTTAAGTTTAACGCATTTGGTGTCAACAATTTTTAATTGTATATAGATTGACAATATCCAATGACATCATGTTGTCAATCTAAATACTCTAATACTCATCTTTATTTATAAAATATAGGGTTAATAGTACTTTACCTCCTGTAATATGAGCGTGTTTCAGTTTATCTCCACCGTTGCTAAAGGCAGGTTTTGGCAACGATTTTTTTGAAAAAACCTTTGCCAAAAGGTAGGGAGGGGGAAAAGCAAAATTCGCTAATATTACAGGGGTGAATTACTATTAACCCTAAAATATATTATTAAATTAAAAAATATAATATTAGATTTTATTTATAAATTTAACATTAATTTAAAATTAATTGATATGTACAAAAATGTTATAATTAATTTTTTGTTTGTTTATAAGCCTTACATTTGATCATATATAACCTAACACGTGCTTTCTTTATTATAGTAATAATGACTCTTGATATTGTCTTCATATAAAATGTCTCGGGTCATGTATCTTCAATAATCACTAATTTGAAATCACATTCTATAGATGGTTGTTGTAGACCCTTACATTGAAGATAAACAAAGTAATTTAGATACCCAATTTGAGTTAGGTCCTTATGAGTTAGCTATAGGACCTTCAGACACTCATATCATAAGTTAGGAATTTCTATATTCCTAATATGGTATTAAGGCCTAATATATCAAAATTTGTTACAATAATGTCTCTTGATATAATGTGGGTGCAATCTTCATTCTATAAACTGATTTTGTATAGTTGAGTTAGGTTAAACCTCATTTATTAATATGGTTGATCGTTGTAGTGCACGATCAAAATAATTTTGAAAACATAACACAAGATATTTAACCTTTGTCGTTTCACAAACCTCTAAATTGATAGTAATCAAAAAAATAACAACAACAAACTAAATTTGGGGGCTTGTTTTTAGAAAATAATGAGCAATGTAACAAAATTAACAATCAAATTAAAACATTGATTCACTGATTATGACAAAGTTGATGGGATATATTAGAGGTTCAAAGAATTATTCTCTATTATGATTCTAATCATGTTTGATTATAAGATTAACCATTCATCCATTGATAACCTTATATGAATTCTTATTGAGATAGATTACACCTATTAAACTATCACAGATTATAGTTACTTTAAATTCTTGCACAATCGTTACAAAAATACAATTAATTTAGAAATCAAATTTAATCAAACACTATAACTACCTGATAGATTCTAACAAATCCTATTCATACTAACACAAACAAGCCTTTAGATTAATTCGAGTAATCTTGAATCTAGTTTTAAAGCATCAACCAGTTATGTCAAATTAGATTGAGCAATAACAATTTTTATGTGTTAATCAACAATCAAAAATTAAAATTGCAAGACTAAGGTTTGAAAAAAAGAGATATAATCATGAAAATAGAGTTAACGTTATAAACCAAACCTCAATATCCTTAATGAACAATCTGAAATTAGTAAATCAACCTAGAGCTTTAAGCTTTTATGGAATAGGTTTTGCACAATTTGAAATATTTAAGTAATAGCTTAATGAAAAGGAGGTGTTTCTTATTATATGCAAGCCTTATTCATAGGGTCTAAATATTAACTTAATTTAGTGAATTGAGTAAGAGTTGAGTTTAAAACTAGCAATTTGATCCATTACAAAAGATTAAGTGGTCTAAAACCCGCCGTCAACTTTAGTGTTTCAAATATGTATTTTTTTTACCATAAATACATTAGAATAGGACTTTACATTTTTGTATGATTATTTATGGTCAATCATATTTTTTTTAACATAATATCAAGAGTTGGGTTTAAAATTGTTTGATGTGGAACTTATATCATAGAAAATTTATAAAATGTTGATGGTGGTTAAATTCAAAAAAAAAAAATTATTCGAATTTTTAGTGATTTTTTTTTTATATTTGTTGTCTTCTATTTTTAACTATTTAATGTAAGTTTTCGTTTCTATGGTTAGTGGCTTCCCTCATCGTCTTTGACGCAATTTTATTGGACATATATTTTTATACTGTAAATTGTCGTTTGTATGTGTATCCTCTTTTATATGTATGTATGGTCCTCTAAATCATTTAGTTTTGTACCATATTTGTCTTTGCAAGAGAAATTTTGAAGACTTTTTTTTTGGTAACAGAGAGGGCATAACTCCAAGAAGAAGAAGAGCTACACACAAACGATTCTAACTGTCGGAAGACCTCTAACTAGAGGCGTCAATTTAAAGGGTCAATTAATATGGGTCCTAGCCCCTATAATAAGAGGGCTTAAAATAATTTTAAAATAGTAAACCCTCAAATACATAAGGCCCAATGTTAAAAGGCCCCAAAATTTAAAAGAGGGCTATAAGGCCCCAAATAAAATAAAAAACTTAATTTTAAAAAATAGAATAAAATCTAAAAATAATTAACTTTCAAATAAATTTTTTTATAAATATATTTAAAATTTTCAAAAAAAAAACAACTTGTTAAATTAGTTTTTTAAAAAAAATTTAATAAAAAATAAATTAAAAATTCTGTTAAAAAATTTCAAAAAAAAAAGTTTTTCCAAAAAAAAACTTCAAAAGTAAAAAATATATTTGAGTATATAAAAACCAATATATATATATATATATATATATATATATATATATATATATATATATATATATATATATATATATATATATATATATATATATATATATATATATATATATATATATATATATATATATATATATATAGGAGGGTTATATTTACTCTAAGAGTAAGTCACTATAACTTACTCCACATCTTGACCGTTAATAATTTTCAATCTAATGGTTAACAATAATAAGGAATTATTTTCTCTCTCCACATTTAATTACTTATTATTTTTAACCATCAGATTGAAAAGAATAAATGGTTAAGATGTGGAGTAAGTTATATTGACTTCCTCTTGGAGTAAATATAACCCTCCTCATATATATATATATATATATATATATATATATATATATATATATATATATATATATATATATATGACTTTATATTTTTTCTTCAAACATAAGCAACCATATTATGTATCTCAATTCATAAATAATTTATCATTATAAACCAAAAAAAGAAAACCATACAATTCATACCTTCACATTTTTTACACATCAAACCATACACAATAAGGTTAATAACAAGAAATCTATACACACATTCCAAAACAGAACATAGAGAATATCATACTTTACCTACAAAACAGCCCCATCTATTTTCTTGGAGTGCCACCATTTTACTGGTAACTTTATTATCAACTTTTTCGGTTGATGAAAATGAGACTCTTTTTCTATTACTAAAATCAGTGGATATAGAAAACAAAGAAGAATCTAAAGACCTTGTTCTGTTTTCTCATTGTGAGAATCATCATTATCATCATCATCAACGTTAATATCATCATATCCATCATCATCATCAAGGTTAATATCATCATATCCATCATCAATATCGTAACAATCTCGAAGCATTTTGTTCTTTTCCGACTTCCCACACAGCATAAAGAAGATAACTTATGAAAGAATTCTATCCTAACATTTCAAAAAATTACCAAGACAACAAAACAAACAGAAGTTACATGTGTCACAAAATAAAATTCAACTTCTAATCAAAGCTTTGCTGAACGGGTAAAAGAGAGTCTTGTGCTATTGTGCTACAGGAAATGAAGTTTGTATGAGTTTTTGGAATAAAATAAGGCCCCGCCTAAAATTTTAAGGCCCAAAATAAATCTCAATAATTAGGGGCTCAATATAATAGGGCTTTAATGTGATCAAATAATTAGGGCTTTTAATTTTAGGGCTTCTTTGACAGCTCTACCTCTAACATCCTCATCCAAAATGTTCAGCAAAAATTCAGGAGCTGATTCAAAGATGTTAATTTCCTACCTAGAATTACAACCAAAGTTAGCTAATCTATTTGCACATCTATTTGCCTCTCTATAGAATCGCCAATCTTTCCCGGGCATTAGAATTCCCTTTGTCAATTGCATGGACCACCGATAAGGAATCTAAATTGATTTCAATGTTTTGGACTCCTAAAAAAATAGCAAGCTTAATTCCTTCAAACAACTCCCATAATTCAACCATAAAACTACTGCACCTGCCAAGAAACTTGGCAAAACCTCCCAACCATATGCCGCTATCATCTCTAAGCAACCCCCACATCCAACTATTGTGTCCTCTTTTCAACCTAGCCCAATTATTATTAGGAGGAGACCAAGCAATCCATTTAGTAACCTTTTCTGACCCCATGATATTGTTGTTCAATCTGGAAGCTTCTTCATAATCTTTCATTTTCTGGAAAATATAATCTGTTGGCGCACTCGGTCAAACAAAATCTTCGACATGCTCCTGTTTGTTACGCCAAGTCCATAAGAAGTAACACCCCATAGCCCAGAAGCAATTCCAATCAACACCCTCCCTAGTCTTGACATTAATATTAGCATTGAACCACCCATCAAGATTTAGTTGATAAAATCTACCTGCTATCTCCACGGTAACAGTTGAGTTGCAAATCTGCAGGGCTTGAGAACAGCTTCGAAAACATGCAAAGTATCTTCGCAGACATGCCAACACACTCTACAGTCTGCAGTGCCCATTCCTTTTTGACTTTTGCGATAATTGGTTAACAACTTGTTATGCTTCAGCAGCCACAAGAAGCTTCATACATGTATATTAAACATTGAGCTTCCAAATATTCATCCAATCTCGATCAATATCTTGGATAACCACAGTGCCGCACCATCAGTCAAGGCTTTGTACATGTCTTTGACTGAGAAATCACCTGCACCAGCTCCAGCAATGAGAAACTTGTCCTCATTATTAACTTCATTGGGCGGAATAATAGCTTGAAGCTTATTCAGTAAATACTGCGGCATCCAATTTCGTAAATTGTTCCAATTCCAGTTACCATTTTCATCCACCAGGTCTTTCACCTTAGCACCATACATGCATTCTGGAATGGATATAACATAGTCCTGAATACACTCACCAGAACTATCAGTAATCACATCGATGATATTGCCATCACCGATGCTCCAAAACGGGTCTCAAGCATCTGCTTCATAATCTTACAGATGATCCTCCATAATCTAGAGTACACACTTTACAACTTGGCTGCTCATGGATCTTAATGTCCCCATACAAACCTTTCATAACAAAACACCCCAGATCACTAGCATTATTAATGAAAAGGAATGTCAAGAACATCTTTTTTTCCTTTGTCCACAACAGGTTTGGTTCTTATTCCCACTTCAAATCCATCTTTTCAGGCCTAACATTGTCCTCTAACATCTTTTTGTAACATTTTCTTGTTTTTTATAGAATAAAAATCAAAGCTAATATGAGTTATACAACAAAAACATACATTGAAAATTACTGCAAGGAATATAATAGACTGTGAATAACACCATTAGCTTTTTTTTTTCCTAGCAAATACAATCTAATAGTTGTTAATGTAATATTTTCTCAAACTCATATGCTTGTTTTTCAAATATATTATTGATTTTGAACGACAGTAACAATTTAACATCACAGAAATATCAATAAGACAGCCAAACATGGAGTGGTTTGATAGAACCAAACTACATAAACAAACATCCCTTGGCAAGTTAAGAAAAAAAACACATGTTGTTAGCCTCATTAAGGTCTAACTTTCATAACCCCTGATTATTACAAAACATCTTCCATACTTAAGGCTTGAACTTCCTGTATGGTCTGCCGTTATCTTCATCTTGCATATGCTGTAATCATAAAAAAAAAAATCATATCTAAGTGCAAAGAGAATCAAGATGGTTTGAAAAGTATAGAACATTATTTAACAATTAACAATACATTGCTTTTAAACTTTGAATTGGACCTAACTCAAATTTTACAAAACAAACTTGTAAGATAAGGATTGTCCCCAATTATAAAATTATGAATGGGTCTTAATGTCTTGTCTTGTCTAATATATATCTCTCTCTTAACTTACACCCATACGCTAAGGAGTAAGGACTAGACATCTATAACATGACCCAAGTGGTCAGATAGCATGTGACTCAACGAATCTTGGATAGGTTTTGATATCGACGTAGAATTTGGGTTGAGTCAATTTCAACCCTTACAAAATAGGCTTGTAATGAGATGTTTGCCCCCATGTATAATCATGTTTAGGCCGTATCTCATCTAATGTGGGAATCTTAACAATTCAGCAGCATTAATAAACAATTATCATCTAGAAGCTTTGTAGTCATCCATGACCAAAAATCTCAAACTTAAACTTCAAAATTAAGAAATTGCAACCAATAATTCAACCAAGCATATAAAATTACTGCCTGCAAGCAACTCCAAACAACCATGCGCGTTTTGTTTATATAAAAACTCAAACACTAACTATTCCCAAAAGGTAAAAAAAATCCAACTATAATCAAAATCAAATTATACAATTCAAAAATGCATTAACAATAACAAACACCGACTCAATCACATCTAGAAGCTTGAGCATAACATACAACCTCATTCTCTACTAATATGTCACCCCTCCCAGTGGTGCTAGCATTGGCTATAAATGCAGCAAGGATAAACCATTCATTTACCCTAAAACATGTAAATCAAACTACCCATAAAAGGAATAAGCAAATAGCTTTAGACATAAACCACACAAACTAGTCTCCCACAATTTGTGAGACCTTGTGCATAAAAGTTGGCTAAAAAAAGACCATAATGTCACTTGGCTATCTCTGACCCTGCTTTAAAGTTTAAACTTCCTAAATATCCTGTTTAAAAAAATGACACTGCTATTATTTTCTCGTTGCTCCAAAAAATTACACTAACTTTTAGTATTTTTTGTTGCAAATTTGGTGTCTTAAAAAATTAATGTCTTCAGAAGACATCCTCATTCAGAAATAATTCTATTTATTGTGCCCCTTTTTGAAGGTAATATAAGCAAGACTTGAAACTAATTCACCTATGAAGAATGAGTCAGTGACAAGTATGAACATCCATGAAATTTATTGTAAAGGATATCAGCAATTTAAAACCTTTTTATATAAATATATAGAATGATTGAAAATTAAAAATGTAGAATGCCATGAAATAGTTTTGAATAATTTGTGTTAATGCAACACTGAAATTAGAGATTGTAGAAGTTGCATGCTATGCAAAACTTATGATGATGACGTTGATAAATATATTTTGGCGGTCCATGGCGGAAAGCCAAAATTCCGCCATACCGGCCGCTTTGTGGCGCTGCTATTGCGGATTATAACTAGGTTTATAAACAACTCTGTGCAGTCATCCATGACCTAACATCTCAAATTTCAACTTCACAATTTAGATATTGTAACCAATTATTCAAGCAAGCATATAAAAAACAACTGTCTACATGTATCTTCAAACAACTTCAATCTCAACTGAAAACCTAAAAAACTAAAATAAAATCCCTAAATTCTGAATTGATGTAAACCTAAAAAAGTAAAATAAAATCCCTAAATTCTGAATTGATGAAAACCTAAAAAACTAAAATAAAATCCCTAAATTCTGAATTGATGAAAACCTAAAAAAGTAAAATAAAATCCCTAAATTGAGAATTGAGATTGAAAGAAAGAAGATGAGAATGGATCTTACGAATTCCTTGACGATGCCTTTGTAGACAAGTACGGGAACAGCGAGACCGAAGATGCCAACGAGAAGAAGGTTACGGCGAGTCCAACGGAAATTGTGTTCGAGATTCTCTCTAACAGCGCCCCATTCCTCGATGTATTTGTTCTTGTTTGCTTCCATTCCTCCACCCATCTTTTCTTCTTCCTTCCTTCCTTCACCGAAGATCTATCTTTCTTTCTCTCTTCCCTTTCTCTCACACTAATATTTGTCACTCTCAATTAAAAAATTAAAAGAAAATACAAGAGAGGTATTGATGTAAAATTATGTTGAGAAAAAAACAAAATTTTATAATGTTTTTTTTATCCCCTATTTAGCATTTTTTTGATTTTAGTCCCCCACTTTTAAAACCACCATTTTAGTCCCTATTTTAAGTTTTCAAATTAATTTTGGTCCCTCAATCCATTTGGTGCATAATTTTAATGACGTGACGTGTTTTAAGTTTATGTGGCAACGCCAGGTCATTTACATATTAATTAAATTAATTTTTTTATTTCATATTTTATTTAAAATTTTCATTAATTATTTTAATATGTTATTTCATATTTTTACATTTTAGAAATAATAGAAATGAAGGTTAACTAAAACCACAACGTGATTGTTTCACCATTTCATCATCAATCTGAAACAAAACAAAATGAAAGTGAAACCCACGAAGAGAAGACGAAGTGAACGGTAATACGAAGTGAATCAGTGAGACGAAGACGAAGACGAAGTGAACGGTAATACGAAGTGAACCAGTGAACCCTAAGCTGCGACGAAGACGAAGTGAACAGTAAGACGAAGACGAAGAAATGTTGACACCAAGATTTGTCTCCAGGTAACTATCGGTGAAATTATTGTTTGATTTCTTTATATGTGGTCCCAAATTGTTGTTTGGTTTGATGTTTCTTTGTTTGTGGTCCCTAAATTTTGTGGTCCCTTGATTGTGTTGGATGTTTAGGGTTTGCTTTTTTTATGACGTGGTCCCAGAATCTGATTTCTGTATGCTGTGGTCCCAACTTCTGATTTGTTTATGTTGTTTGGTTCATAAAGTATTAAACGTGTTGCATAATCTGATTTGTTTATGACGTGGTCCCAACTTCTGATTTGTTTATGTTGTTTGGTTCATAAAGTGTTAAACTTGTATTGTGAAT
Source organism: Vicia villosa (assembly GCF_029867415.1). Taxonomy (NCBI): domain Eukaryota; kingdom Viridiplantae; phylum Streptophyta; class Magnoliopsida; order Fabales; family Fabaceae; genus Vicia; species Vicia villosa. The sequence goes on from NC_081181.1 coordinate 219,454,649, forward strand.
TTGTCGTGTTCTGTTGCAGGCCTTTCGAAAATCAATCGGTGAGACTCCGAATACATCATCGGGGATGTTTTGTCGACAATCCAGTGAAGTTATATGTTGGTGAGCTTGTTACTGAGACGGATTGGGACTGGGATGTGGACTACATGTCCTATATGCAAGTCGAAGATTTGATAAAAGCTGAGGGGTATCTTAACATAAAGTGTCTGTGGTACTGGAATCCAAACTTTTCATTTTCTCGTGGACTTAGGCCGTTGAACAATGATAGCGACATGTTAAGGTTTGTGGAAGACGTTAGAGGATATAAAGTTGTTGACATCTACGTTGAGCACAAGGTTGAAGAAGTTAGTATTGATGATGTTATTTTTGAGGAGGAAGTAAACGAGGAGGTTGAGGTTAATAATGAGGAGGCTGTAAATCCTGAGCAAAATGTGGAGGTGGAGGAAAATGGGGATAGTGAGGAGGCTGCAAATCCAGAGAAAAATGTGGAGGTGGAGGAAAATGTGGAGGTGGAGGTAAATGTAAATGAAGAGGAAAATGTGGAGGTGGAGGAAAATGTGGATAATGAAGAAGATGTAAATGAAGAGGAAAACGTGGATAATGAAGAGGATGTAAATGAAGAGGAAAATGTGGATAATGAAGAGGATGTAAATGAAGAGGAAAATGTGGGGGCTGCAAATGAAGATGAAGGTAGTGAATCTGATCCCAATTATCGAATGAGCAGTGAGGAAGATGAGGAATATGAGGAAGATGATGAAGCTATTTTTGATGAGTTGGATTTAGGTACTGATGCTGGATTTGATTGGACGACAATTCCCCCTACGGTTCCAACACAAAACCCTTCAAGGATGGATGTCACTTCTGATAATGACAGTTGTGATTCAGACGTGCTTCGTACTCCACCGGATAGTGATGTCGAAGATGTGATAAAGGAGTATCCAACTTTTAAGAAATGTACAAAATTTGAATTAGGGATGATGTTCAAGGATAAAGATCAAATCAAAGATGCCATCAAGGAGTTTGCAATGGAGAAAAACAAGAGTCTGGTGATCAAGAAAAATGACAAGAGTAGAGTTGTTGTCAAATGTATTAAAGGATGTCCATTTCATATTAGGTTTAGTAAGAGGTCTACCAACCAATTTTGGCAAGTTGTTAGCTTCGTTGATCAATATACTTGTCATAGGACAGCCAAGAATAGACAAGCGACAACACAATGGTTAGCTCGCAAATTTGTTGATACTTTAAGGCACACTCCTGAAATGAAAAGTAAAGGCCTGGTTGCAGAAGGTCTTCAAAGGTGGGGGGTAAAGTTGTCAAGCCATCAAGCATATAGAGCCAAGAGGAAGGGAATAGAATTGATTCAAGGTGCTGGTCGCGAACAGTTTAACCATCTAAGGAGTTATGCTGAGGAGTTGTTAAGGTCGAATCCAAACTCTATTGTTATCATTAAGTGTGTAGATTCAGCTGCAGGTCCTGTATTTGAAAGAATATACGTATGCTTAGAAGCATGTAAGGCAGCGTTTGCAACTACGTGTAGGCCTTTAATTGGATTGGATGCCTGTTTTCTAAAAGGGGAATATGGAGGTTAGTTAATAGGTGTTGTTGGTAAGGATGGAAATAACAAGATTTATCCAATTGCTTATGCCGTCGTTGAAGCTGAAACGAAGGACTCTTGGCAATGGTTCCTGAAGTTATTACTTGATGACTTAAATTTCGTGCAACAAATGGATTATGGGTTTATATCTGATCAACAGAAGGTATGTTATCTAATTGTTATGTAATTGTTATGTAATTATTATCTAATTGTTATGTAATTGATATCTAATTGTTATGTAATTGTTATCTTGTGGTCCAGGGTTTGGTACCAGCTATTTTAGAGACAAGCCAACAGGTTGAACATCGGCTGTGTGTTAAACACTTGTATGGCAATTGGAGGAAGAAATATCCAGGGATAATAATGAAGGAAGCGCTATGGAGGGCAGCTTGGGCCACAACAGTACCTGGATGGCAAAGATCAATGAATCACATGAAAGAGCTCAATCCTAAAGCTTGGAAAGACATAATGGATGTGCCTGCAGCAAGTTGGAGTAGGTCTTACTTCAAGACAAACACACAATGCGATTTGCAAGTCAACAACATGTGCGAAGCTTTTAATCGAGCAATATTGGAGTATAGGGACAAGCCGATCATTTCATTGCTATAAGGAATTAAACATTACATAACAGTTAGAATTTCTACTCAAAAGGAGAAATTAGGTAGATGCAAAGGTGTAATCAGTCCTAACATTCAAAAAGTGTTGGAAAGAACAAAGAGGGGGGCTGAAGGCTGGATTGCGACATGGCATGCAGATGATGACTTTGCTATATTTGGGGTTTCAAACGGTGTCGAGACATATCCTATTAATTTGTTGCAAAAGAAGTGTGGCTGTAGGAGATGGGACTTAACCGGAATCCCATGTTGTCATGCTATCTCATGCATATGGTTTACCAAGAAAAAACCCGAAGAATTTGTTTCACCATCCTATAGGTAACATGTTCTTCCGTTATGTTATACCATAGTATGTTCTAACATGTTCTGATGTATTATTTTTTGTGTATAGGAAATCTACTGTGTTGGCTACCTATAGTCATATTGTTATGCCAACCAATGGCCCTCAACTAGAAGTCTACAAACTGTCAAGTGCAAGAAATGTGGTTGCTTTGGCCATAATAAACGAACGTGTAAAGGGAAGAGAGCTGCGGAGAGAGAGATTCCTAAAGGTGGAAACGAAAAAGCAAAAAAAGGTGTTGACAAGTCTTTGAAAGTGGGTGCACAAACAATTATCGAAGGAGGATCACAAGCTCCACCACCAACACAAGAATAACTATGCTACTGTGTTATTTTGGTCTTTTGATATTTTGGTCTCTTTTGTGGTTATTTTGGTCTTTTGACACAATCTTAATATGTAGCTATGTAGCTGTGTTATTTTGGTCTTTTGACATAATCTTTTTATGTGGCAATGTTGTTGTTTATTTTGACAGAATCTTATTTTGGTCTGTCATCTATCTATGCTGTTATAAAGCAATGTTGTTATAGTGCAATTCTGATATAGCAATTGTGATATTCTATTGTGCTATGCTGTTATAAAGCAAGCATGTTATAGTGCAATGTTGTTATGGTTATAAAGCAAGCATGTTATAGTGCGATGTTGTTATAGTGCAATTCTGTTATAGTGCAATGCTGTTATCTATCTATTGTGCTATTGTGCAATTCTGTGATGAATTATAAGTTTGTAACTAAGAGAATTCAGTTTGGCCATGCATCCAAACAGCAAGACAACATTGAGAAACATGTAATGGCTGTTCATGAATACAAATTAAAAACATGTAATGGTTGTTCATTAATACGGATTTTAATGTAGTGTCATGTATACACATATATAAAGCAATGTGATATGTCACAAAGAACACATACGTTTAAAACATGTAGTGTCATGTATACACATATGGATTTTAATGTGAATTGATTTTAATGTAGTGTCATGTATACACATATCTAAAGCAATGTGATATGTCACAAAGAACACATACGTTTAAAACATGTAGTGTCATGTATACACATATGGATTTTAATGTGAATAATTTGCTAAGGATACACATATCAAAAGCAATGTGAATACTGTCAAATGATATCAAAAGCAATGTCAATACTATCAATACACTATCTCAGGTTAACACACAGGTGATATCAAAAGCAATGTCAATACTGTCAAATGCAATACACTAAACATAAAGAATTCATTTGTTAAATACTGTCAAAAGCAATGTCAAAACAGGTTAACACACAACCACTTGATTTCATTAAAGAGACAAAACAGGTTACAACCATTTGATTTCATTAAAGAGACAAAGTAGATTACAACCATTTACAACCATTGGAGTATCTCATTTGAGTACATATGTTGCAATCAATACAAATACAACTAGTATTACAAACACCATACAAAAACCAACAAAATAAGACATAAACTTAATCTTCATATGGAGCAAATCTTCCCTATTCTTGGTGTCCCTAAATAAGTCCACAAGTTCGTCGTTCTTGTTTTTCAAACTTCTAATCACATCTTTTGCTCGGTTACTCATGTCTTCGTCATACCATTGAAAGTAGTTGCAACCTTTTTTCTTCATCACCTTGTAATTACCACGGCCATGAAATCTTCTTCCTGGATTCTCGTAAGTCCACGAAGTCATCAATGGAGATTCAAGGCCACAACAACATCTACCACCTCTTCTTCTAGCACCGAATAAATTTGATGAGGAAAAAGAGAAATTTGTTTCTGACATTTTTTGGTGTAATAAGAAACGATTAGGAAATAGAGAAGAAGATGTTGAATAAAGAGAAGAAGATGTTGGATTTAAAGAATGGTGAAGAGGGCTAGAAGTTTGGAGATTGGGGTGGAAGACAGCGGCTGATAGCTACTCTGAAACGTGAAAGAGGTGTTTAGGGTTTCATGAGAAATATATAGTTCAATATAAAATGTTAAATTAAATGACATTATTTTAATTAATGAAAATTTTAAATAAAATATGAAATAAAAAAATTAATTTAATTAATATGTAAATGACCTGGCGTTGCCACATAAGCTTAAAACACGTCACGTCATTAAAATTATGCACCAAATGGATTGAGGGACCAAAATTAATCTGAAAACTTAAAATAGGGACTAAAATGGTGGTTTTGAAAGTGGGGGACTAAAATAAAAAAAAATGCTAAATAGGGGGACCAAAGTTGCATTTAAGCCTAAATTGTATATGATAAATGATGAAATTTTTAAAGCTCGTGTGATAAAATAAAATAAGTACTACCTCCAGTCCCATTTATAAGAAAAGATTCTCTTTTTAGATACATTGAATAAATAATGTATATGAATTTTAGCCTTTGCCCCTTAGAAAACAAGATTCCCTTAGAAAACAGAATCTTCATTGCTTGCTTAGGTGGCGTGGATAGGTTGCAAAAATCCCAATTAATTGATTTGCAAAACCTATGATTCAAACCCAAGTCTTAATGCATATGGGGTGATCCTCCAACCATTGAACCATTCACGTTTTCTTGTACAATCATCACGTTTCCTTGTATATGTTATTTATCATATAGTTTATTGATTATATAGTTTATTTTGATTGTATATATTATATAGTTTTATATTATTAATATATTACTTTATTTATTTGTTTTATTTATTTATTTATTATATAGTTTTATTTATTAATAACTAAATTAAATATATTTATTTAATGGTACGTTTTTATTAATATTTATTTATTATTAATATTTATTTATTATTAATATTATTATAATAATATTAAACAAAAACATTAATAATAATTATTATTATTTACGTTATTAATATATAATAATTATTATTACTATTTACATTATTATTTAAATATTATATATATATATATATGTATATGTATATGTATATTATAATATATGTTTTTAAATGTAATTAAATATATAAATGGTACGCTTTTATTAATAATAAATAAATAATAAATGTAATTAAATAAATATTACTTTATTTATTACTTTATTATTAATATTTATATATTACTTTATTTATTTACATTATTTATTTATTATTCATATTATTTATTTATTTATTTATTATTAATATTATTAATATGTTTATTTATATTTATATAAAATTTAAATTTATAAACATATATAAATGTAATTATATAAAATTAATTAAATAAATATTATTTAATTACATTTGTAATAAATTTATTTATATATAATATTTAAATAATAATTTAAATAGTAATAATTATTATTATATATTAATAACGTAAATAATAATAATTATTATTAATGTTTTTGTTTAATATTATTATAATAATATTAATAATAAATAAATATTAATAATAAATAAATATTAATAAAAACGTACCATTAAATAAATATATTTAATTTAGTTATTAATAAATAAAACTATATAATAAATAAATAAATAAAACAAATAAATAAAGTAATATATTAATAATATAAAACTATATAATATATACAATCATTGATAAAATAAACTATATAATCAATAAATTATATGATAAATAAGTAAAATAATATATTAAGAATATAAACTATAACATATACCAGGAAACGCGATGATTGTACAAGAAAACGTGAATGGTGCAATGCTTGGAGGTTCCCCCTATATGCATTAAGACCTGGGTTTGAACTCCAGGTTTTGCAAATCAATTAATTGGGATTTTTGCAACCTATCCACACCACCTAAGCAAGCAATGAAGATTCAGTGCCACCTCAACAGATTCAGCGCCATCTCAACACGCCCAGTCAGCCAAACAGGTGATAGGGGGTGTCTAAAAACAGAATCTTGTTTTCTAAGGGGCAAAGGCTAAATTTTTTTTTAATAAGGGGGAAAACCGAAACTCGCTACTTTGGCAGGGGGTGAAATGTATTTAACCCTTATATTAATAATTTAAAATGTATCGTATGATTTGGCGCTTAACAAGATCTTGATTAGTTGAGATCATCATCCCTTTTTCTCTAAAAAAGATTCAAAATATAAACCAACAAACTTAAAAAAAATAAAATAAAGAGATTAAAGGTAATGTACTATTAGTGTAAACTGATTTTACACTATCATCTAATAGAATTATAACATTTAGTCATGTCAAACTTGTTAGAACAAGATTTGTTCTTATCAATTATCTTAGTTTTGATGATAACAATAATATGAATTTTGCTTAAGATAATATGGTACTCTAATCCAATGCAATTTTCCTTTCAGGAAATATATATAAAGAGTACGCATAATTCAGCGCTCAGAAGTTGTGTCTCAAATGGTTCAGCATGCAACATCAGAACATGGTCTGGCAAGACATCAGAAGATGGTCGAAGCAGAATCAGAACATGGGTCTATGGAAGCATCAGAAGAACATGAGATCAGAAGCACTGAAGATCAGAAGATGGTATCACGCTCAGAAGCACTTCAAGGTCAGAAGATCAGAAGATGCTATGCACCAAGCTGTTTGACTCTGATGATATTCAAACGTTATATTCACAAACATCAGATCAGAAGGAAGTACACGTGGCAGACTACGCTGACTGACAAAAGGAACGTTAAAGCTACTAAAGGCAACGTCAGTAGACACAGCGTGAACAAGGCTCGAGGTAGTTGACAAAAGCGTATAACATTAAATGCGATGCTGTACGGAACACGCAAAGCATTAAATGCACTCAACGGTCATCTTCTCAACGCCTATAAATATGAAGTTCTGATGAGAAGCAAGGTTACCAATTCTTAACAACTCTGAACGAAAATAAACTTGCTGAAACGCTATTCAATCAAAACTCAGAATCTTCATCAACTCACTACATTGCTGTTGTAATATTTTAGTGAGATTAAGCTTAAACGATTAAGAGAAATATCACAGTTGTGATTATCGCTTTTAAGAAGCATTTGTAATACTCTTAGAATTACATTAAGTTGTAAGGAACTAGAGTGATCGTGTTGATCAGAATACTCTAGGGAAGTCTTAGGAGTGAACTAAGCCTAGAGTGATCGTGTTGATCAGTAGACTCTAGAAAAGTCTTAGAGGGTATCTAAGCAGATGTTCCTGGAGTGATCAGTGTGTGATCAGAAGACTCTGGAAGACTTAGTTGCGGACTAAGTGGAAAACCATTGTAATCCGTGCGATTAGTGGATTAAATCCTCAGGTTGAGGTAAATCATCTCTGCGGGGGTGGACTGGAGTAGCTTCGTTAACAGCGAACCAGGATAAAAATAATTGTGCATTTTGTTTTCATCGTCCAAGATTTAAAGTCACACTTATTCAATCCCCCCCTTTCTAAGTGTTTTTCTATCCTTCAATTGGCATCAGAGCGCCGGTTCTAAGGTGCAAGCACTTAACCGTGTTTAGAAAAGATTCAGGAAGAGAAAAACGCTTCAGTAAAAGATGGTTGATGAAAGTGAAAAGTCTACACCTACACCTGCATCTACATCTGGCTCTGCTGAGCAATACAACGGTAACAATGGTTATACTAGACCGCCGGTATTTGATGGTGAAAACTTTGAATACTGGAAAGATAAACTGGAAAGTTACTTTCTGGGTCTAGATGGTGATCTATGGGATCTTCTGATGGATGGTTACAAACATCCTGTAAATGCCAGAGGCGTAAAGCTAACAAGGCAAGAAATGGATGATGATCAGAAAAAGCTTTTCAGGAATCATCATAAATGCAGAACTGTTTTGCTGAATGCTATCTCTCATGCTGAGTATGAGAAGATATCTAACAGGGAAACGGCCTATGACATATATGAGTCCCTAAAAATGACTCATGAAGGAAATGCTCAAGTCAAGGAGACAAAAGCTCTTGCCTTAATCCAGAAGTATGAAGCCTTCAAGATGGAGGATGATGAAGACATTGAAAAGATGTTTTCGAGATTTCAAACTCTGACAGCTGGATTGAGAGTTCTTGACAAAGGATACACCAAGGCTGATCATGTAAAGAAGATCATCAGAAGCTTACCCAGAAGATGGGGTCCGATGGTGACTGCATTCAAGATTGCGAAGAATCTGAATGAAGTTTCTCTGGAAGAGCTTATCAGTGCCTTGAGAAGTCATGAAATAGAGCTGGACGTAAATGAGCCTCAAAAGAAAGGTAAGTCTATTGCATTAAAATCAAATATCAAGAAATGCACTAACGCTTTTCAGGCTAGAGAAGAAGATCCTGAAGAATCAGAATCTGAAGAAGAAGATGAACTGTCCCTGATCTCCAGAAGGCTAAATCAACTCTGGAAGACCAAGCAAAGGAAGTTCAGAGGCTTCAGAAGTTCAAGGAAATTTGAACGTGGAGAATCTTCTGATGAAAGAAGATTTGACAAGAAGAAGGTCATGTGCTATGAATGCAATGAGCCAGGACACTTCAGAAATGAATGTCCAAATCTTCAGAAGGAAAATCCCAAAAAGAAGTTTCATAAGAAGAAAGGTCTTATGGCAACCTGGGATGAGTCAGAAGATGATTCAGAAGATGAGCAGGCCAACTGTGCGCTGATGGCGACAGAAGATGACGGATCAGAATCTACATCAGAATCAGATTCTGAAGAGGTATTTTCTGAACTTACTAGAGATAAGTTAGTTTCCGGTCTAACTGAACTTCTGGAACTCAAGTCTCAGATTAGTCTCAAATACAAAAAGCTGAAAAAGCAATTTGAATTTGAAACAAAGAAGCTTGAGTTGGAGAATTCTGAATTAAAAGAAAAACTTTTAAAATTATCCAATAATGTTGGATCTCCTTCTAATTCAGAAAAATCCACTCCTAGTCTAAACCATATTCTGAAAGAATATGATTTAAGTTTCAGGAAGTTCTTATCTAGAAGTATTGGCAGAAGTCAGCTAGCTTCTATGATATATGCTGTGTCTGGAAACAAAAGAGTAGGCATTGGTTTTGAGGGTGAAACCCCATACAAACTTGAACCTGTTGATGAAATGAAAATCACATACAAGCCATTGTATGATCAGTTCAAGTATGGCCACTCTCATGATATTAGGCACACTTCACATGCACAAAGTTTTCACATAACACACACCAAGAAGCATGTGACACAACCTAGGAAATATCATGAAACTCATATTAAAAATTATCATGCTGTTCCTCCTATTGCTTATAATGTCAAACCCAAGTTCAATCAGAACTTGAGAAAATCTAACAAGAAAGGACCCAAGAAGATGTGGGTACCAAAGAAAAAGATTATTTCTTTTGCAGATTCTCTTGATAACAAAGAAGACAACATTCAACATGACATGACACCTGGACTCAAGTTGCTCTCAACACTTGAAGGGAAGAAAGATTGTCTTCCAAGTTCTGGTTCTTAAATCTGTTGAAGAAACTATGTTTGTAGGAATTCAGAAAAGAAGCTTATTAGTCTTGGAACCATCTATGATGTTTGCCTCTAAGGCTTTAATGTTTCTTTCTTGAGTATTCTGAATGCTCTAAATGCTACAGAATATAAAACATTGAAACATTGATTGTGGACAAATCAATAAACATCTGTTTTGATGATAAACTTGTTTCTGATGAAACAAAGAGCTTAAGAATTTCTGCAGATACAGTTTTGTCTTATCAGAAGCTGCAGAACAAAGAAGTGAACCTCCAGAAGCTGTGTACATCAGAAGTAATGGATCAGAAGATCATTCAGACTTATATCAGCACACTTCAGAAGGAGTATTCCCAGAAGAGAAATTAGATCAATTCAGAAGCAGTAATCAGAATTTGAAGGCGTAAAATCTCTCTGATATTTACAGCTGTCATCTATTATCTGATGATGAACACGTGTCTGTACGGTTTGTACAAAACGTGCAGTTGAAAAGACGCCGACCTAGGTAACTGTATTAAATCATTTCATTTACTGTGTTCTCTCTCCTAATGTCATTTCTCATTAAATGCATAATGATTTCTTTTTAAATCTTTTAAATAACCCGCTTCATCTTCATTCCCTCTTTTTCTCTCCTTCTCTCTCTTTTGTGCATTCACTTCGTTGCATCTCTCTTCAAACCCTAGTTCTTGATTTGATCTCAAAGCATTATCATAATGAATCCATCTTCTCGTTCATCAATCTCTAAAGATAGAATCACTTCCACACAGAACCGTTTAAGCAAAAATGATGCTCCATTGAAAACATGCTTAATACCCACGAAAGAACTGGAAGTTCTATGTGAATCGGCTGTGGACGTCAACAACCTTAAAGCAAATGGCTTTCAGTGTGATGCAAGAATCTTTGAGCAAGGATGGTCTAAATATCTTGATAGATTGGTTGGTCCAATTTATCCTGAACTTGTAAAGGAGTTTTGGGTACATGCAACAGTTACCCCAACTGCCATCATTTCATTCGTGCTAGGGCATGAAGTGACTATCACTGAGAAACTCATCAGAAAGCTGTACAATCTTGATGATGAAGAAGGTTGGTCTGAGTTTCAACCCCATACAGTTGACTGGACTTTAGTTGAAAAACAAATCTCTACGGTTGTTGGAACTGATTCTCATTTTACGGGCAACTTAAAGCCTTTTTTATAAAGTATGGGCTGAGATTATTCTGGGTTCTCTTCACCATAGAAAAAGGATGCGCTGCTCCTCCTACATCAGTCCGACTCACAAGTATACTCTTTTCTGCATTGGCAAAAAGATAGAGATCAACATCTCTCATATTCTATTTGAGAATCTGAAAACCTCTATCTTTGAGTCAAGAGAAGATGAAAGGGCGAAGTACCCTCATATTCCAAGAACAACCATTCCTTTCGGAAGGATGATTTCAGACATTCTGATTGAAAGCAAAGTGGTGGACTCCATCAGAAATCGTAATGCCTCGCATTTTCTTGGAGTAACTCAAGGTCCCATCTTCAATGGTGTTGATCTGTTCGGACTGGAAGTCATTAAGAATGTACCTGTTATGTGCACAAGCTTTCCTGACATTCTGTCAAGAAGAATTGCTGTTGAAGGATTCATATCTTTGTATCATAAAGAACTTGATCAAGTTGTCAAGTTTTACTTGGAAGATTGTGTGAGGAAGCAATCAGACGTTGATCCTGCTTGGATCCGTGGCAGAGTACTTCCATCCAAAGATGATATTCTGAAGAAGGATAAAAAGGAACGTCAGGCAAGGCTAAAAAGAAAGGCACAAGAAGATGAGGCTGAGAGAGCCAAGAAGTTGAGGGTCACCTATGATCCTGACAAGGTGGACTCTAAAGAACGAAGAGATAAAAGGATCAGAGATTCCTTTCGCAGAACCAGATCTTCTTCTTCTTCTGTACAAATCTCCAGAAAGGTCTTTACTCCACCTCCTTCTGTCCCTAAACCATCTTTCCAATCACCTCCATCTGAACCAAAAGTAAACTTCACCCTACCAAATCCTTCTCCATCATCTTTCTCCTCTCCCATTCTAAACCCCACACCTTTAAGTATTCTTCTCCCAACTCCTTCTGATAAATCTCTCTCACCAATTCCCTTTACAAACACTCCATCCTCGTCTAAATCTATCATTTCTGATATTCCATCCTCATCAATCATTCTCTCAGATATCCCCTCTTCCTCATCCACCGTACCTCCAACTTCTATATCTCATCCCTTACCTATCGAAAATTCCGAACCTTACTGTCTTCTCTATCCTGACTACAAATTCACCTTCAATCCGCCTGAACCCGAACCCTATACCTACCTGGAACTTTTCAGACATAAGGTGATTAGCAGTCTAGATCTTCTGAAGGATGCATTCCTAAATGGTCTGGATGATGTTTCTACAAGAAATCTCTGGAGAAGATTTCGCAAGGTTTTTCAAGTAGAAGCAATGGGAGTACAGAAAAGACTAGTGGCTGCTGCCCCTGGTTACCCTGGTTACCTTCTGGAGGAAGATAATGGTATATACTACCATCCTCTCAGAAATTGTGTTGCTGCTGAGGAGAAGCCCTTTGTGGATGAATTGGAAGTATTAAGACTGGCTGCTGAAATGGAAGCAAATCCATGCAGGGATATGGTTATCTTTATTCCTGACTATCCTGTTCTGCTAGGAGACTTCAAGACTCTCTTTGACTATCTGAGGGAAAACCCGTCTGAGAAAGATCCAAACTTGGTCATTCCAGAAGTTGTTGATCCACCAGTAGTTGAAGGTCCTTCTGCTCCAAGGAATCTAGCTGCCATTCTTCAGGCACTTGAGAATGGAGACTTGGAAATTCCTGCTGCAGAATATGGAGATGCTTCTATGCAAGAAGCAGATGCTGAAGATCATGTTGCCAAAACTGTTCCTGTTGAGGAAATCCCTGCAAATGATCCTTCTATGGAAGCTGCAGATCAAGTTGCCATTCCTGTGGTTGAAAGCGGTGAAGCTTCTTCTGGTGAATCTTCTCGTCTTGCAAGGACTCTAGAAGAAATTCAGAAGAGACAGGATGAGCAAAGCTCTCTCAATGATCAGTATAGCGCTTTCATGGTGAGGCAAGAAGGACACAACAATATGGTTCAAGAGATGCTGACCAAGATCTTGTCAAGACTAGGGCCATCGTAGATTGAGTCTGTGTTGTTTCTTTCTTCTCGTTGCATCTGTCTTTGTGCATCTGATCTTTCTTATCTTCATTTACTTCTGTACCTGTTGGTTGAACTTCAATGAAATCATCTTCTTCCTTCGTGTGTTTCGTTTTGTTTGTCTCTGAATCTTTTTTGCTTTTTGATGATATGACAAAAAGGGGGAGAAGATAAATGATAAATGATTTGATAAATCTATCAGTTGCTGGGTAAAGCTCCCACACACATTCACTAACAAGAACTGCAAGTTCTATATGGTTTAAGTGTTTTGCAGGTATACTGAAGAGAATCTTCAAAGCAAGCACAAGAAGCAAAACCATGGAAACTGAAGCAAGCCGAGTGCTGTCAAGCTTCAGAGATCAGAAGCAAGAAAGAAGAATGAATCAGAAGCACTGATAATAGAATTTGAATATCATTGTCTATCCTGTTCTGACAAAATTCTATTTGCTCTGATACATATAATGTTATGGATCTGATACATTATTTGCTCTGATACATTATTTCAGCCTATACGGCTCTGATACATATAATGTGTTCAAACATACATTTTATGTTCTAACTCGTTCATGCTGACTTTTGTCGTTTAGTTTTTGTTCTGTAACATTTCAGGATGTAGAGATGCTCTGATGATGCTCTGGTACATTCAACAATGTTCTGATACAAATCTAGCATGAAGTGATGTTGGTAGACATTCAAAGTTCTGAAGCTATCCGAGGGAAGCAGAAATCAGAAGATGTGTGTTGAAGCGGTATAGCGGCAAGCAACAAAAGATTTGGAAATATTTATCCGGGAATTATCGTGTCCACAGAGATTGGTGATACCGAACTGCCGTTCGACGGATTCTTAGCTCTTGAGTTTGGGTTAAATGGGTTTAAAGTAAACAGGAAAAATATAACATATGAACATAAAATAAATTCATTCTTGATAATGAATAGATTATCTGGTTTGAATCTAAACTACTCCTCACAAACTTAGATTTATCACTCCGCCATACTCAATCTACAATACTCATCAGAATCACCACATATCCCTCACATCAATGTCCATTTCTGCAACATCGACGGAAATTCAACTATATTGCTCTTTCGACGATGTCTCAACCGATCAAACAACACAGAGACATTAAACTCAGATATTATGTGGATGTTAACCCTAATCCTATGTCTAGAATCAAAAGCTAACAGATATCCCCCTAATCAAGATTTGTGATGTCTATGTCTACAACAAAACAAATCCAGAGCATTTAAGCAAAAAGATCAAGGAAACACCGATTAAGATTTGTAAAGCAAATATATTATACAACTAGTACAAAGAGTAACAAACATCCATGTGTTTAGAGTAAACTTACAAACAAACCCAACAAAAGTGGTTACAAAGAGAAGAGGAGGAGAAGAAAACCAAATCTTTCGCGGTGTCAATCACGATCAATCGAGCTCCCGACCAAGAATCTTCCGATTACAAGCCACAAATGTTGTTTTCTAAGCTCTCCCTACTCAAAAATGGTTATGATGACTTTGGGAACAAATACCCCAAAGCATAACCCTAAAAAATGTGATTTTTCCCTATTTAATGACTTTCCAAACCGCCCAGACCGCGCTTAGCGCGGTCAAGCCCGCTTAGCCCGCTCAACAGAAAATTGAAATCTTGTTTTGGCCATATCTTGAGAACCGTAACTCCGATTTGCGCCCGGTTCGAAGCGTTGGAAAGCTTATTTCATGCTCTATCTAACAATGACAACATATCAACCAAATTGGTGATTTATTATTATTTGGTTTTGAGCTTTATTCGCCGAATGAATTGATTCCGCCGCTCAAAATCACGCGTTTGAAGCCGTGTCTTCGCCACGTTATTGCTCATGCTCCAAATACGCCTCAATACCTACAAAATGAATAGAAAACTATCAAAAAGTATAAAAGTATATGAAGATACATCTATTCACAAAGTATACATATTTATACACAAAACGGGGTATTATTCGAACGGTATTAACAAAAAGTATCGATAAGTGCCACTATTTACAAACACAAAATAACTACATTTTGACACTTAACAACTCTCCCCAACTTGAATTTGTTTGTCCTCAAACAAGGCCAAACACTCAAATTGCAAAAGTAAAAATCAAAGAATCAAGAGTCAACAAGATTTGGAAAAACGAAACAATTGTACGGTTCAAACAAAAATGTACCAACAAAGTAAATACTTACCACAATCCTACAACGACAACATGAAAATGAAACGGATCCTAAGTACAAAAATAATACAAAACATTCTAAAACAAAACAAGCTCAATCAAAAATCACGCCTAGCAAAAATTCATCGGTAGATGAAAAACACCGAAAGGTGAGGACTTTGACACACACCCGACAAAATTGCAAACAATAGACAAAATTATGCGTTCATCCAAAAATAGTATCGAAAACGCAACGACACGAATCACAAGGGCTTTAAAGGTTGTAATGTGCTCGGTTAACAAACAAGTGATAATTCCTAAAGCTAAACGAAACAAAAACTTGCCTAAACCTAAGGGAGTAATTACTTCCACAAAGTTTCAAACAAAGGAATTTCAATCAAACTTCTTCTTCCTCACATGTTTCACACCAAACACAATACTTATTAACACAAATCTTATTCCAAACTCTTTTTGTTCTTTTCTTTTTCCAATTTTTTTCTTTTTTCTTTCTTTTTCTTTTCTTTCTTTTTCACAATTTTTATTTCTTTTTCTTTTATTTTCACAACCATATACCAACCACATCATAAAGAGGCCAACATCCTCTCCCCAACTTGAATCCAACCACAATATACATTGAATACTCCCTACTTTCTAAGGCAAGGTAAAAATTCAAACTATAAATCATAGTAAAGGGTTCAAGAAACAAAGAATCAACATCCAAACACAAATGAAAACCAAACGCTCAAAGACATGCATTAAGCAAAAACAATATGGATATTGACAAAAAGGCTCAAAGGGGTTACGAATGGTCACACTCTCACAAGGTGAATTGACATTTGGCTATGGTAGTTGTGCTCAAAATCAAACAAGTGCCTTGATCACTTTCGCGCATTCACAAATTCAATACAAACGAAAGATTAAACATAATAATATCCAGTTAAAACAAGAAATGTCGGTCACTCGCATATATACACAATGGAAAGTCACCTCACATTTATGGTAAAAAGGGGAAACTAATGTGATTCAAGTCATGAGCAAGTTATGCAAAAAGAATGAATGATATAAAAATTGTACAAATGAAAAGTCTCTTAAACATGTTATGCTATAGAAAGTGATAAACGAGTACCTTGCTATGTACAAATTCGAACAATCATTACCGCACAATTGGCATGTTGAATCAATCAAAATTGAAGAATTACCAAATGCGGCTTCAAGTAATCGGGCCAAAATTTGAGTCTAAACAACAACAAAATAAATTAACACATATTACTAATAATTACTACACTATAAGGCCTTGGTGTAAGTGGGAAAAATGCGAGTCGAGTGAATAATTAAAAAGAGTTCACTGGAAAAAACTCCCAGGCCGCGCTAAGCGCGGTGAGCACGCTAAGCGCGCTATACCAGAAAACCAGAATTTCCAATGCAGCCTCCACTTACCACCTACACTACTCATTTACAGAAAAACAGAAAAATAAACGCGTTGGGGTGCCTCCCAACAAGCGCTCGTTTTACGTCGTTAGCTCGACGCCTTTTATTGTTTCGCGAATGGTAAGTAACTTCCTCGCGGTACGCCAATGCTTTCGCCTCAAACGCCACCTAAAGAAAACGTCCTGCCCAAACACTTAACAAGCGAATCAAAAGCAAAAGTATATACAAGTATGTGTAAAAACACAAATTTACATAAAACGCAAAATTTACAAAATCCTTAATTGGCTAAACAAATTGAAAAGTGAAGATTTAGAGTTTACGAACTATCCGAGTTCAATATGTTTAGCCAACTTCACCTTGCTAAATAGCAAAAGTATAGAGGAACAAAATCAAACACACAAACATGTATAAGTATGAAAATATAAACATGTATCAATATAAGAAAATATATAAGTATGAGAATATGCACAAAATATACGATATTCACAAAACTCAAAAACAAAGAAACTATCGCAATGCGAATTCAATAAAAACACCAATCCCCGGCAACGGCGCCATTTTGTTGAAGCGGTATAGCGGCAAGCAACAAAAGATTTGGAAATATTTATCCGGGAATTATCGTGTCCACAGAGATTGGTGATACCGAACTGCCGTTCGACGGATTCTTAGCTCTTGAGTTTGGGTTAAATGGGTTTAAAGTAAACAGGAAAAATATAACATATGAACATAAAATAAATTCATTCTTGATAATGAATAGATTATCTGGTTTGAATCTAAACTACTCCTCACAAACTTAGATTTATCACTCCGCCATACTCAATCTACAATACTCATCAGAATCACCACATATCCCTCACATCAATGTCCATTTCTGCAACATCGACGGAAATTCAACTATATTGCTCTTTCGACGATGTCTCAACCGATCAAACAACACGGAGACATTAAACTCAGATATTATGTGGATGTTAACCCTAATCCTATGTCTAGAATCAAAAGCTAACAGATATCCCCCTAATCAAGATTTGTGATGTCTATGTCTACAACAAAACAAATCCAGAGCATTTAAGCAAAAAGATCAAGGAAACACCGATTAAGATTTGTAAAGCAAATATATTATACAACTAGTACAAAGAGTAACAAACATCCATGTGTTTAGAGTAAACTTACAAACAAACCCAACAAAAGTGGTTACAAAGAGAAGAGGAGGAGAAGAAAACCAAATCTTTCGCGGTGTCAATCACGATCAATCGAGCTCCCGACCAAGAATCTTCCGATTACAAGCCACAAATGTTGTTTTCTAAGCTCTCCCTACTCAAAAATGGTTATGATGACTTTGGGAACAAATACCCCAAAGCATAACCCTAAAAAATGTGATTTTTCCCTATTTAATGACTTTCCAAACCGCCCAGACCGCGCTTAGCGCGGTCAAGCCCGCTTAGCCCGCTCAACAGAAAATTGAAATCTTGTTTTGGCCATATCTTGAGAACCGTAACTCCGATTTGCGCTCGGTTCGAAGCGTTGGAAAGCTTATTTCATGCTCTATCTAACAATGACAACATATCAACCAAATTGGTGATTTATTATTATTTGGTTTTGAGCTTTATTCGCCGAATGAATTGATTCCGCCGCTCAAAATCACGCGTTTGAAGCCGTGTCTTCGCCACGTTATTGCTCATGCTCCAAATACGCCTCAATACCTACAAAATGAATAGAAAACTATCAAAAAGTATAAAAGTATATGAAGATACATCTATTCACAAAGTATACATATTTATACACAAAACGGGGTATTATTCGAACGGTATTAACAAAAAGTATCGATAAGTGCCACTATTTACAAACACAAAATAACTACATTTTGACACTTAACAATGTGAATGTTCTAAAAGATTCAGAAAACTCAAGTTCTGAAGCTGTCCTGAATGGAAGCAGAAGTCAGAAGCTGTGAATGTTCTGAAGATCAAAGAAATTCAAGTTCTGAAGCTGTCCACGATGGAAGCAGGAATCAAAAGCTGTGAGTGTTCTAAGGATCTAAAGAAATTCAAGTTCTGAAGCTGTCCAATGGAAGCAGAAGTCAGAAGCTATGAATTCTCTGAAGGCAGAAGCTTATATGATCGTCTCTACCGAAATAATCAGGGAAGTCTTTTATCAAAGTTCTTCGAGTATTTATTTCAGGGGGAGATTATTTATCTCAGGGGGAGATTGTTAATCTCAGGGGGAGACATATTCATATGCTTATGCTATAGCTGTGTAATTTGTCTTTTGCCGTCTACTCTTTCTGATCGCAAATTCATATCATTTATATATGTTTTTGTCATCATCAAAAAGGGGGAGATTGTTAGAACAAGATTTGTTCTTATCAATTATCTTAGTTTTGATGATAACAATAATATGAATTTTGCTTAAGATAATATGGTACTCTAATCCAATGCAATTTTCCTTTCAGGAAATATATATAAAGAGTACGCATAATTCAGCGCTCAGAAGTTGTGTCTCAAATGGTTCAGCATGCAACATCAGAACATGGTCTGGCAAGACATCAGAAGATGGTCGAAGCAGAATCAGAACATGGGTCTATGGAAGCATCAGAAGAACATGAGATCAGAAGCACTGAAGATCAGAAGATGGTATCACGCTCAGAAGCACTTCAAGGTCAGAAGATCAGAAGATGCTATGCACCAAGCTGTTTGACTCTGATGATATTCAAACGTTATATTCACAAACATCAGATCAGAAGGAAGTACACGTGGCAGACTACGCTGACTGACAAAAGGAACGTTAAAGCTACTAAAGGCAACGTCAGTAGACACAGCGTGAACAAGGCTCGAGGTAGTTGACAAAAGCGTATAACATTAAATGCGATGCTGTACGGAACACGCAAAGCATTAAATGCACTCAACGGTCATCTTCTCAACGCCTATAAATATGAAGTTCTGATGAGAAGCAAGGTTACCAATTCTTAACAACTCTGAACGAAAATAAACTTGCTGAAACGCTATTCAATCAAAACTCAGAATCTTCATCAACTCACTACATTGCTGTTGTAATATTTTAGTGAGATTAAGCTTAAACGATTAAGAGAAATATCACAGTTGTGATTATCGCTTTTAAGAAGCATTTGTAATACTCTTAGAATTACATTAAGTTGTAAGGAACTAGAGTGATCGTGTTGATCAGAATACTCTAGGGAAGTCTTAGGAGTGAACTAAGCCTAGAGTGATCGTGTTGATCAGTAGACTCTAGAAAAGTCTTAGAGGGTATCTAAGCAGATGTTCCTGGAGTGATCAGTGTGTGATCAGAAGACTCTGGAAGACTTAGTTGCGGACTAAGTGGAAAACCATTGTAATCCGTGCGATTAGTGGATTAAATCCTCAGGTTGAGGTAAATCATCTCTGCGGGGGTGGACTGGAGTAGCTTCGTTAACAGCGAACCAGGATAAAAATAATTGTGCATTTTGTTTTCATCGTCCAAGATTTAAAGTCACACTTATTCAATCCCCCCCTTTCTAAGTGTTTTTCTATCCTTCAAAACTAATATTTTAAAATTTAAAATGTGACTAGGCAGAATACACGTTCATAATTGGTTGACAGTGTATAAATACTTTACATTGATGTAGCATACTATTTTTTCTCAAAACTAAATGTGTAACGTATAAAATTTCAATAAATATGTACCTACTCCCTCCGTTTTTTATTATAAGTCGTTTTGGAAGAAAAAATTTGTAGTTAAATATAAGTCGCTTTACAATTCCAATGAATAATCAATGTTATTTTTCCTATTATATTCTTAAATATTTATTATTCTCTTTGTTTTCAATTATATAAATTTATCTTTCACATGTCATTAATGAAGGATAATTTTGTAAAAACCTTCGTAATTTCTCATTTTAATACAACAATTATTATTTTTCTTAATCTGTGTGAAAAGTCTAAAACGACTTACAATAAAAAAACGGAGGGAGTAAAATATTGATTTAAAATATCAGTACAAATTTAATATCTCAAAAATACCAATGAAGACAACCAAATATCATTCAAATTTGCATCATCATAGGTTATTGGTCCTCACAAGTATCTATCTATGTTTAACATCCCTCTAAGAAATGAGGTTGAAGGTTTGGTTCCTTCTCACGTTGTCTCGTCATTCATATTTGCTCACTCATACATCTTTAGGTGATTATATTTCCAAACTACTTGAATTTCAATGGCAGCTAAAGGTTTATATTTGAGTTTTACTTCAATTTGGTTCCTTTTGATCTTGATAAAACAAGGTTTTAAGGATTAGCATTTGATTACATTTTACTCTTCGCTTTTATCCACTTTTCTGAGTTTTTGTTTTAAGACAGGTCAGTCGTCTTTGGACCACAAAACACTTGGATCTCAACATGTTCATACTCGAGGACAAAATTTCAGGCATTATCATTTTTTGGGAACTTGTTTTCATTTAACCATCCCCAAGTTTGACATTTCAGGAAGAGCATAAAAAAAGAGTTTGAAGTTAAAGTTGAATCAGTACAAGATTATTATCATTTGGACTCAAGTCATCAAGGATAACAAGGTTAATTCCCAAGTGCTTGATCTCAAACTTTACAATGCTACAACCCTAGATACAAGTCATAAACCTAAAAGTAACAAGAACTCCTAACAAGAAGAGTATAGAAAACTTTTGAATCTTGGAGCATGGCACAAAGGCTCGTTTGGCACCAATTTGGCGTCCTCGAAGAGTTGCGGTTGTGAGTAAGCTTGAGTTTGAATAACCATGCCTTTTTTATACTTTGAATCCAAGTATAAATATCCAGAAAATCGAAGCATCAAACACAAAGTAGTATACCTCTAAATGGCTCCTGAAAGGCCTAGAGTCATGTTTTTCATACTGTACCCAAAGCTTGAATTAAGAACCTGTCAAGACAGCCATAAAGGGTGGTTAGAAGTAGTTGACAATATAAGTCAGCACCAAGCCATTATATTTGAAGTAAGATGAATAGAAAGGATGATTGAATTTATTGAGAATTTGTATCAATAAGCTAAATGTCAAGAAGGAATAGCATTGAAAAAGAGACAAAATTTGATACAAGAATGGGAGGACTTATCTTTACAGAGTGAATGTTCTTCTAATGCCCTGTTCTTGATTCATTCATTAGGACCTGCCATAAGAAAAGTCATGTCATTTTTTATGTCAAGTGAAAACCAAAGAAAACCTGCATCAGTAAAATTCAAAAATAGAGTTCCTAGAAAATAGGAAAGTTATGGCCCGTTTGTTTTGGCTTTTTTAAAAAATAATTTTTATAGTGTTAAATAATTTTGTGAAAATTTAAAAAAAAAAATTTATAAAAACTTCAAATGAAAATTTTGTTTGAATAGTTATTATTCTTAAAATGTGATTTTAGGTATTTCATCTATTTATGGATATCAAATTTTCAAAAAACCACTTAATTTTGATGCTATTTCAAATAAATTTTTCTAAAAATCATTTTTGAAATATAACTTTTTGAAAAAAATGCAATTTTGACTAAGTTTTGATATTCAATAATGTATGTTTATGTTATAAGATGTCAAAATTAGTGTTTCATTTTAGAAAAAACGAATATAAAAAAACTTGTAATATTTTAAAAAACGGTTTTGAAAAATCTATTCTCAAAAGTAAATAAAAAAATCATTTTTTTAAAGCTGAAACAAATGGGCCCTTAATCCTCCCAATAAATTTTTTCAATCAACTCACTATTTCTCTCACCATCATGAAGTTTTCACTCTAATTGGACTCTGTCCACCTCATGAACTCAAGGCGAGAATTCAAACCTTTGCCAAAATCATTAAAAAGTAAATTTTTTGCATCGCAAACTAAATTTTTGGTATCTCCTTTTGGTCGATATTGCAAATTCTTTGTTTTTTACAAAATTTCAATTCTGATATTCATTTACCGGAAATTTTAAAATTTTCGGTGCGATTTATTGAAGATTTTAAAAATTCAGATAATTTTACAAAATTCATTACCCCGTCCTGAAAAATTTTGCGAACTTCCGGTAGAAAGCCAATAACGGAAATACCAAATTTCCGGTGTGTACCGGATATTTTTTTAAAACCTAAAATTTTCATATACCAGATATTTCAAAATTCTGGTATTTATTTTAACTGCTGCTACATACTGGAAATTTGAAATATCCGATACCGGAAATTTTAAATTTCCGGTATGTAGCATCAGGCATGGTAAATTGGTAAATCCAACAAAATTTCTGATATTTATATGAAATTTCCGGTACGATACCAAAAATTTCAAAAAATTCGATATTTTACAGAAATAATTTGGTAAAAACGCCCTACTTGAGAGGTGGCAAGTATAAAATGGAGGATGGCAAGATAAATTCAGATTGATTTAGAGTTAGAAACTCTTTGGAATTCGGTTGGGCCAAGTGGAGCCCGAATCTCTTCCTTTCCCTGCGTACGCCCCCAATCTTGCTGATGTCAGCGCCCAGGAGCCTCGGGCTTCTCTTTGTTTTTGTTTTTTTAGCCCTTTACCTTGTTTTTTCTTGTTTTTGTTTAGTTTTTTTTATGGATTTGATTAATAGTTTTTATTTAATTTAATTAAGTGATTCTTTATGACTAGATTTTATTAAATAATTTATATGAAATTTAATTAATTAACTTTTTTTTTTTTGGAATCAAAGCATTACTTTATATTACCAAAAAATAGTGATTACAATCCGATCCAAAGATCCAGGAATCAACAAATACCACTAGTTAATTATACACACTAACATGTATATTTAACTTCCTCGTGCCACTACACCTAGTTTTAACAATAGAAATAATGTTATCAACAATATTTGAATCAATACTACAACCATTAAAAATGATATTGTTTTTATGATGCCAAATCTCGTATATAGATTAGCAACCGCCATTTTCATCATCTTCCACTGCAATCCTTTCCTCTTGGTAACTTGAATCAACCATTCAATTTCATGCTCTCATCGCAAAGGTACATGTTGCAACTTCAACCACCTAATAATGTCTGTCCAAATTTTCTTCGTGTGGTTGCATTCAAAAAATAAATGCTGTATGTCTTCCTCCTTGTTATAGAAGCAACACACCGCATCAGTTATGATCCCAAAACGAGACAGTCTTGCTTTCGTTGGTAGTCTATCCATCAGCGCCATCCACAGAGTGAAACAAGCTTTAGGCTGAGTGAAATTGTCTAAGAAGATACGTTTCCAGCTCTTGTGGTTATAGTTACCACATAGAGCTTTGTACATATCTCCCGTGTTATAATTTCCTGTCAAAATAACTTTGTTCCAGTAGGCCATAATTAATTAACTTTGTTTTGTTATTAGTTAAATTTAGTTAGAATATATTATACCCTTAATTAAATTTCGTTTTTCTAATTTCTCTTAGTGTATGGTTGATATTGTTTCTATTCCTCTGCCCCCATTCAATCAAAGTGTATCCCGGTCCCCATAATTTGTAAATAACCTTTACGCATTTTTTTATCTGGATTTAAGTATTTATTGATCAAGATGAGTGTAAGAACAATCACTTTCAAAAAGGATAAAAACGAACTCGATTCACTACCGAGCCATTTTTAATCCTCGTAAGTCGATCGCTCTTAGCATCTCCATCAAGCTTGTCTCATCAAAACACTTCATAATCAATTCTTAAACCTCAATCCAATGTCGAGTTGCCTTGGTGTGAAAAATATTGGTTGAACACCACTTGCTCCTCCAATGCCAAGTATTATATTGTTTGTTGTTTCATACTTATAGCCTAATACATGTCCTCCATGCATAAGAAACCCTAATAATGAACCCTGTTTCCCCTCACCATTTTCATAAATAAAACTTTTAGGATGAAAACGATTAGTTAAGCATATTATGTTCCTCCGATTTGAGCACATAAAGACTTGAGTCCCTTAGAGAATCACTAAACCCTGATTTGCCTGAGCCCTTTGATCAATCACCTACCTTGTGAGACAAGCAACAAGCAAACATATTTTTTAATATTTTGTGTTAGAAAACAATACATGAATGATTTTATATGAAATGAATGATGAAAATGAAGTGGGATCATAGGGTCAAAAATTGGGGTATGATATGAAGTTCTTCAACTTTGAGTCATGAGGCAACCTTCAACGTTGGACGCTCCTATAAGAAACAAAGTTAAAAAAGAATCAATAAACTTTCAGATAGTCAATCGAGCCATAATGAATAATTTGCAATAAAAAATGTAACATATATACCTCGCCCCTGCCATTTACGGAATGCGACATTGTCAACATACCCTTTAAGCACGGACCTGTCAGTAGGTCTTCGTGGGAAGGTTCCATCAGTGTGAACTGGTGGCTCTGTAGACGCACGTGTCGTGGTGTCTGTATAAGCAAGAGACACCTCACCAGCCTCCTCAAGAACCTGCTTAACCGCCATAGAAGCCTCCTCAACAACAACCTCCACAACAGGTACTTGCTCCTTCATAGTGGGTACCTCCACACCTGGCTCCTCCATAATAGGTACAGGCACATCTGGCTCCTCCACAGGTACCTGCTAAGCCATAGGCACATGTACATGTGACCCCTCAGCAGCAACAACTCTAACAGTCTGGCGTCGAGGTGCGCAGAACTACGCTTGCTCAGCAAACTGTTTCTAGTAAGAACCAGTCGGAGGATGTCTTCTAGCCCGTAGCTGGGAAGCTTCTGCCTCATCCCTCCGGGTGTGAGCTTCTGCTCTATCAGTCAGCCTCCTCGCAACGCTATCGTCTTTACCCATGGCCATCACTGAAACAATTTAAAAAGGCAAAAAATAAAAATTGTCAAAAAATGAACTACCGGATATTCTGAAATATTTGGGATTTTAAAAAAAATTGAACTACCGAAAATTTCAAAATTTCTAGTACAAATGCCTAAAATAATTCATGAAATTTTTCTGTGAATTTATATTCTCAAAATCATCGGAAAGTCTTACTATTTTGTGAAATTTGCGGTAATCGCCTCCAAATTTCTAGTATCGTTCTTGGAATTTGAAAAATTTGATATTCTCCTATAAATTTTGTGAAATGGTGAATATTTTTGATTGAGCTATTATGGTCTATTCATACACTATGAGGGGTGTCAGATATAAATATGGGGTGGCAGGTTAATTTCTCAATATGCTTACACAATCGTGGCCTGGCCCATTTACACAATGCAAGACTTTGATTTGATTTGGTTTGATTGTGCATCAAAACATTTGATAGAGAAAGCAATGAGTTCCTTACCCTATTAAAAGTGGGTTATCAGTTTCTTCTTTACTTCCACTCCACGTCCATGGCTAGAGCTATCTTTGGAGGAAAACTTACTCTTATTACCAGAAATTTATCATTGTGATTTTCTTTTAGTATTTCACGATAGAGTATTCATCTCAATACACGTTTTCATAATTAGCAAAATAATAATAATAATGAATAGAAAAATACGCACATATATACTTAGCCACATCACGCACCTTACCCATTTGCAACATTTTTTTATCCACATAGTGATGATAGCATAGTTGAAAGACATCAATATACACCATTGAAATAATAAATTATGTCAAGAAAATAATAGTAATAGTAATAGTTAAACCCCCAATAATATATATTAAAATAAATACAGTAAAGGGAAAGCAAATCTTCCACCACATTCATTACAACTGCAAATGGAACCACGAAGCGTGTGCATTGGTCTGTTTAAATATGTTTTTCATACTTTTTATAAATAAATAAAATTAAAATTCATGTCTAGTTACAAGATATTATAATTTTATATTTTATATTTTAAAACATGAAATTTAAATACAAATATTGTGATTTTGATTAAATTGTTGCCAAAATCTAATGCATAAATATTTGAAGTAAGTATTTGCAATGTTGACAGAGGGAGCTAGACCCACGAATTCCGTTGATGGGGAACATATGCTTGTGACTTG
The DNA here is from genome assembly GCF_029867415.1 of Vicia villosa. Lineage (NCBI taxonomy): Eukaryota > Viridiplantae > Streptophyta > Magnoliopsida > Fabales > Fabaceae > Vicia > Vicia villosa. Next base: position 219,481,251 of record NC_081181.1, read on the forward strand.
TTTATTTATAATTACAAAGTGAGTGGTCCAATGCTGAAACCATTGAGAACAACTTCATTAGTAAAAAAATAATCCCAATACTCAATTGTCCAATTGCTCATACACCCTTCTCTTTTTTTTTTTTTTTTATTTATTTTGTATATTACATAAAATTAAGGGTGACAAACGGACATACTGACCCTGTTTAGATCTGTTCTACAAAAGTCTGCAAAAAAAGATGAAGGGAGACAAACATAGTTGAGATTGCGGGTTTAAAACTTTATCCCGACTCGCATTTCCGCGGACACTTTAGGCCCGTTTGTTTTGACATTTTTTAAAAATGATTTTTATAGTGTTACCAAATTTTGTGAAAAAAATTTTTACAAAGAAACTTTTTTATAAAAGCTTCAAATGAAAATTTTGTTTGAATAGTTATTCTTAAAATGTGATTTTAGGTATTTCATCTATTTATGGAAAAAAAATTGGATATCAAAATTTCAAAAAATCACTTAATTTTGAAGCTATTTCAAATAGATTTTTATTAAAATCATTTTTGAAATACAACTTTTAGAAAAAATTATGATTTTGACTATGTTTTGGTCTTCAATTATGTACGTTTATGTTATAGGATGTCAAATTAAGTGTTTCATTTTAGAAAAAACGAATATAAAAAAACTTGTAATATTTTGAAAAACGGTTTTAGAAAATCTATTTTCAAAAATACAAAGAAAAAATTCATTTTTTTTAAGCTGAAACAAACTGGCCCTTTTATCTTTTAGGCCTAAAAAACCATAAAACTGTGTTAATTCACATATTTACAAAAGTCCGAAAAAAACATTAGAATATCAGAGCCTAAAATACAGGCAAGTCCAACGGATTTGACAAATTTTACCATCTACTACATAAAATTGGTGGTGTGCAATAGAATTAAGATGGAGAATATGAATGAAGGCATATATCTTGATGCTGTGACGTTAATATCCTCAGAAATCCAGAAAGCATCTAACCATGCATCATAGGTTGTTATTAATCAATCTACTTTGGAATCATATCTCACTATATATCATACACAACAGAATAAATAATATATAATTTTTTAATTAAGTAATAGGAATTGAACCACCAAACCAATGGAAGATCACCTAACTTGTACACACATCATGATTCCACGTTATATATTTAATAATTTTGTGAAATACAAAAAGAATTTAGATGAATTAAAAATAAATTATTTTATACGTGAGCTCCTCAAATTCATAATTTTTAGTATATAATATTTCCAAATCAAAAGCTAATTTGTTGTTAGTGTTAAAGGAAGCATAATCATTCTGTTCTCCACTTGTCTTCCCTTGTTAGATCTCTATTTTAAATATAACAGAGACTTTATTTATTCTAGTTTATACTATATTTCTTTTTCTTTTCTTTTTTTATGTCATGATTAACATCTTTTATGTTGGCATAATGCCTACACTTTTGACAATGAAGCCATTACTTATTAAGCATCCACTACATCATCAAGAGCATAATGGCTCCATCTAAGATTAATTAATGACTGAAGTTGGTTTTATTGATTTTTTTTGAAAATATTTTCTTTTATAATTTATTTTGTTGAAAAAGAAAAAAAATAGATAAAACGAAATAAGGTAAAAAGAAAATTAATAAAAAAATTATTTAATAGCTTCATTGAAACGAAATGTCTATTTATAAAATGACATAAATATTTTAGACAAAAATTAATCATAATAAACAGAATAAAAAAAATAATAATAGAAAAGAAGTGTCTATTTTAAAAAATTCAAATATTTTATATGAGGAGAATGGGTATTCCAATGGGGTGTCAACCAGAGGAAGTGTAAATTTAGTCGAGGAAGGACAATCATTCTTTCCCTCGCCTTTGATATCATTTGAAAAGAAAATAAAAATATTGGTGAATCTAGATTTTACACAATTCAAATATAACAAGTCAAATGAATGATCAAAGAGTTTCTTTTATCCTCAACAAAAGTCACACCTGCGAAATCCTCACAGCTTATCAAATCATAAAAAAAACGAAAGTAAAGTAGTATTCATATCTTTCTCATTGGAAGTAAGAGAGCTATAAGGGATGAAGTAAAAAATAACTCTCTGCTCAAAGTGATACAATGATCAAAACCTCTGGAATCTACCCATGCAAGTAATAGCCCCGAAACAGAGCTTGAGAAATCATATAATTTCGAGTAAGTTATTAAGGAGATGAGAATTACCAAGAAATAATGATGTTTGAACTTCTTCCAACTTTTGGTATAGACAAAGAAGACCTTGCTATCGCCATTTTGACTAATGGATACTAGCCCATGACCATGCCATTTCTTCGCTGAAGTACTGTTGACTTAAAAGATATGAAAAAAAGAGATTTTTTGAAGTATAGCCCATTTGCCCCTTATATTCATACTAATATTTAATTATTCTTACGAAAGCCCAAGCAACTAGGTGAAGCTGAAATGGGGAAATACGTAGGTGGTCCAACACCTCTTTCTCGAAAGCAGTCAAAGGTAGTCTAACGCCCAACTTTTGGAATATGCAATCGTAAAAGGGAATATAACACTCCTCAAACTCGCTGTATATCCTTTTGTCCATAGTAATGAGAGAGATTGACTAATTAGAAAAGTCCCCAGGTCAAACCATACTCATTTCTACATTATAAAATAATTCATTCTGATCAGCGACAATAGAACAGTTATGAACGGAAGCACAAGCCATATACGCCTGCGGGGAGAATCTTTCTCGAAAGGCTGGATAAAGAAACTAGTCTCACGCTCCCCCATTCTAGATATAGTAATACCCAAATTAAATTTTGCACGAGCAAGAGAGGTGGTGCAAATGGCAATTTTCCCCATCACCGAATCATCCTCTTCACCTAAAGAATTCAACCCTGACCTAGAGCTACTGTAGGGCACATTCTGAGCAGGAATAAAAGAATCAACCCTATAGAAAATTTCCAGAAGGTATGGATTCTCAACTCCAGTAAATGATGAAGAATCATCACAATCAAGTATAAGGGTCGCATCTATAGGTACATTTCATGGGTTGGACATAACGATGCACAAAGGGAGATGAATACGTGCCTTAGGAAAAGAAGACACAACAAAAAGAACATTTCATGGGTTGGCCATAGCCTTCAGTGATTCCCTAACTCGCCATTCTGGAATGGAATATTTACCGCTATCGTTCGGAGAAAGATAAAAGAAGGTAACCCTTTGTTTCCTGGTACTTCCGTGTAAGAGTGCTTTCAGCAGCATCCTTGACAAATCCTTTTTAGTAAAGCTTGATATCATGGCTTCCCCAATCCACTTTAAAGTAACATATAACAGCACCGTGATAATGAAATAAATTAGGCTTAGTTATAATTTTGGTCCCCTATTTTACCTTATTTACGTAATTTGTCCACTTATTTTAATTTTAAACAGTTTTGGTTCCCCTCTCATACTTTTGCACTTAAATTTAACGATATTTCCATTTTTAGTCGAACGTTTCTTGTGAAATATGGCAAATCATCGTATATACATATTGTGAAACTTTATAGATAAAAATATAAATTAAAAAACAAACATTTCTTTGATTTTTTATGAAAAACGTGAGAGGGGATAAAAACCTTATGAATTTAAAAAAGAGACTAATTTCGTGAATCGGGTAAAATTGAGAGACTAAAATTGTAATTTATTCAATAAATTAATGATATAAAAGAAATTTCTATTTAAATTTTTTAAGGTGTTTTGATATTATTTAAAAATATATATATATATTTTAATAAATTTGAGTATTATTTTAGTTTGTATGATATTTAAATGGTTTTGAATAGTATTTTAGTTTTATGCTTTTTTAAATATTAATTACATTTTTTAAAAATATTATTCAAGCATATTTTTTAAATAATATAATAACACATTTATTCAAACAAATGCTTTTAACTAAATGATAGAACACATTTTTAACACATTCAAATAATATATTGTCCATAATTAAATTAATTTTTATTTGAACATTTATTTAGTTTTAATAATTATACAAAATTTAAAATAATTGAGGTCAAAATTTTTATTTTGTAGAATAAATCTATTTTATGATTATGTCAAAAAAAAATCTATTTTATGATTAAAATAATAAATTTAAATGAAAAAATAACGATATATATTGTTGTTCGTTTATGTATGTAAATCTAAAGATGAGTAAACTAAGTATTTAATGTATTAATAAATATATAACATGATGAATCATTAAATAAAATAATTGTAATTTAGTTGGTAATACTTTCTATCAGTTAAGTGTTTATAGTTTGAATTCTTTAAAAGTCAAAATTTTGTTTTTTAATGTTTTAGTTTTAATAAATACATAAGTTTAAAATAATTAAAAAAAAAGCCATATGGAAAATCACATCACATAAAAAAACAAAATTATATTAAAAAGACATATGACAGGTCTCATTACTAAATTTGGTGATTAAATTTGCGGAGAGATTAAAAGAATAAAATCTTTAAACGACAAAAAGGAAATCTCATGATTAACTATATACAAGTTTTTTAAATATGGCTTATATGATAAAGGAAAAATAAAGAAAAAAAATAAGTATTAACCCTTCTTTTAATAATCAATTATTAAAATTTCAATGAGAGAATGTTGAATCGTTATTTAATTAATCAATTATCAATTGAATTAATCAATTCTTAGTAAACTATTGCTAATAAATTAGAGAATTTCTTTACCTACCTCCCTATCTTCTTGGTCACCTCTGGTGAAAAATCCAAAATATACTCACTTTGGAAATGCATTTTCGAAACTCTTTTTTTCTCTCTAAAATTTGTCTTATTTCGGAAATGCACTTCCGAAAACACGAAAAAAAGGTGTTTTCGGAGATGCATTTCCGAAAACACCCTTTTTTGGGTTTTCGGAGATGCATTTCCGAAAATTTTTTTTGGGAGAGGGATGTCTTCGGAGATGCATATCCGAAATATTCCAAGATCAAATTGGTCTTGGAATGTTTCGGATATACACTTCCGAAAGAATTCAATAATTATTAAAAAATTAAAATCAAGGTGAATCAATACAATTAATAGGTATAAAATCAAGGTGAATCAATAAAATCAACGTGAATCAAAATTTCCTAAACAATTTTAAAGTTAAAAATTATTTTACTAACTTATATAAATCAAAAACATTTTAATTCCATAAGTAAATTTTGAATTATATAGAATTAAATATAAAATTTATTCATTAAATAAAATTAAGACAAAATCTTTTTTTAATTTTTTTAAACTAAATAAAAAATTATAACTCATTTTTAATTATGATTAGAATAGAAATATATAAATATATAATAATAATTATTAATTTTGTAAGTGAAATATATAAATATATAATATATAAATATATAATAATTAATATATAAATATATAAATATATAATAATTATTATAAATTAAAACACTAATTTTAATTTTTATAATTATTATATAAATATATAAATATATTTATAATTAATATATAATAATTATTATATAAATATATAAATATATAATAATTTTTATAAATATATAATAATTATTATAATTATTATATAAATATATAAATTAAAACACTCATTTTTTTTAATTTTTTTTAAATACATGATAATTATTATAAATATATAAATGTATAAATAAAAAATTATAACTCATTTTGTAAGTGAAATTATTTAAGTTTTTTTAATTAAAATTATTTTAAATTTTAAAATATGAATTAGAATAGAAATATATATAATAATTATTATTCATAACTCATAAATTATATCAAAATATATAATTATTATTATTCATTACTCATAAATTATATCAAATTTATGATATATGAATTAATTAATATCCTAAAATTAATTTTTGGGATTTTTAGTTTTTTTTTGTTTTTTCGGAGATGCATATCCGAATTAATCAAAATCTCAATATTTGGGATTTTTTCGGAAATGCACTTCCGAAGTCTGGAAAAATTTAGAAAAAAATAATTTCGGAAATGCATTTCCGAAGCAGGGGTAAAGTGGGGTTTTCGCTGGGGGTGACCCCCATAGGGAGGTGGGTAAAGAAATTTTCATAAATTATGGTCAATTGTTCTTAAATATTATTTGTTCACGAATAGTTTGATTGTATATTGTTGATGAGTAAACAATCATGGATTGACGCATAATTTAAACGCAGTGAAAAATTTATATCGGTCATTTAGTTATTCAAACTTCATGCTATCGGCTACCCATCGATTCTAAAAGGTATGCAGTTCATTATTGTCATTTTTTATATGATAATAAGTTGCACCCTCTATTCTTTTTAAATGTTGTTTTAGGAGAAGTCAGCACACCTACTAAAGTTGTTAGAATATGTGAATCTCTATTGATGGAGAGAAGAAAGCTTCAATGAAGAAGAATGAAAGAATGAAAGAGAAAAAGAAGAAGTTGAAAATGTATTGATTCAATTCAAATGAACAAGAGCCATGTTACAACTATATACACTTGAGTTCATAATCAACTAACAAACTATTTCCTAAAACAAAAAGTATAACAAACTCATAATTGAATTTGTAAATGAAATTTTCCTCAAATGGCAAGTAGTTGATACCTTGATATTAAAGAGATTTCGACTTCTTCATTTGTTCTAACATCCTCCTTCAAGCTTATGCATGATGATGTTGATCATGTCAAGCTTATACACAAACGAATTAAACTTTGATGGTTGAAGTGGTTTTGTCAGGAAATCCTCCAGCTGTTCTTGTGATGAAATGGGCAACAACCTTAGCAAATCTTGTTGGACCTTTTCCATCACCAAATGACAATCTATCTGAAGATGCTTTGTCCTTTCATGGAATACTGGATTGGATGTTATATGAATAGCACTTTGGTTATCGCAATACAAAAGTAGTGACTTGGAGCATGAAACATGTAAATCCCTCAAAACATACAACAACCAAATCAGTTCACAAGTGGCTGTACCTAGAGCTTGATACTCAGCATCTAATGAGCTTCTAGAGATGGTTTGTTGTTTCTTGACCTTCCATGAAATTAGAGATAGACGACCCAACAAGAAACAACCACCTGAAGTCGATTTTCTTGTGTCAACACAACCTGCCCAATTCACATCTGTATAGCCTGATATTTTAAATTGTAAAGATCTAGGGAAGAACAAGCCATATCCAGAATTCATCTTCAGGTACCTTGTGGAGGAACTGCTCAACTGTTGTGTAGCAAGTGTAATGTCTAGCCTGATATTGTTCAAGTAAATCAGTCTTCCTATCATTCTTCTATATGCAATAATGTACTCTGATGGCTAACTGGTATCCTGATGTAATTTAAATGAAGGATCTAAAGGTGTTGCAACTGGTTTCGATGCAAGAAGGCCCGAGTCATTGAGTAATTCCAGGCAATATTTTCTCTATGATATGGTGATGCCATCCTTGGAATGTGCAACCTCAAGTTCAAGGAAATATTTCTGAATTCTCAAGTCCTTGATTTTGAAGTTTTCATCAAGAATGCATTTGATACGATCAAACTCCATTAAGGATGTTTCTGCTAGTATGATGTCATCCACATATACTAGAAGGATTGTGATGTGATCACCATTTTTCAAGGTGAACATGGAGTAATCAGTAGTGGACTGTGTGTAGCCAAGTTTTAGTATAAATGATGTTAGTTTTTCATACAGCTTTCAACTGGTCTGCCTCAAACCATACAAGCTCTTCACTAACTTGCAAACTTGGTTTGGTTTGGAACATGGAACACCTTGTGGTACAAGTATGTAGACATCTTCATCTAAATTATCATGCAAGAATGCATTAGTGACATCAAGTTGATGTAAATGCCAATGATTGGTAGACGCTATAGCAAGTAGAATTCTAATTGTGGATAACTTGGCAACTGGTGAAAATGTGTCAAAAAAGTCAAGTCCTTCAACTTGTTTATACCCCTTTGCAATTCCTTTATACGTTTCTAAAGATCCATAAGCTTTTTACTTAATCTTATAAACCTATCCTCTACCTATAGGTTTAACAAGGGGTGGAAGGTCCACCATTACCCAAGTACCATTTTGGATAGTGCCTCTAATTTAGACTTCATAGCCATCTGCCAATTCTCATCTTTGCAAGCTTCCTCATAAGTTTTAGGCTCAGAATCATGTGTGAAAGACATTGCTAAAGGACTTATGAGTAGAAGAAAAAGAATCACAAGAATGGAAAAAAGATATGGGATAAGTAATACCTGAAGTGGATGATGCAACCAAATTGTTTAATGAATTTCATACTTAGTCCTTAAGGTGAGAGGGTGCCTGACTATATCTAATGGGCCTGGTAGAGTTTGGTGGTGGATATACATCATCAAATGTTGGTAGATTTCACATGTGATAGATGTGTTATCAATGGAAGGAGGGTCAATTTATGGTGACTGCGGTGAATCATGATAGTCATGTGAGCTAAGTTGGTCTAAGGGCAAACCATCACTGTAAGTGTTAGTGGGTTCATGAGTCCTATTGTCACCAGTATTGTATTTCCAATTGGGTTTAAATGGGAAAATGTAATCATGATGGACAACATGTCTAGATATAAAAATCTCATTGGTGTTGGAGTCAAGAAGTACATTCCCTTTTACACCTTGCTTGAAGCCCGAGAAAATGCACTTTCTCCCTCTATGGTCAAGTTTAGTTCTATGTGCTTGTATTGTTGAGGCATATATGAGGGTGCCAAAAAAATTTAAGTTATGTATGTCAGGGTCATTGTTGTAGATAGATTGATAAGGGGATTTATTTTGCAAAACAACACTAGGAACTCGATTCATTAAAAACAACATGGTTGACAACAAAGGACCAAAGTCTTTTAGGAAAATTTGCTTGAAAAAGAAGGGCTCTAGCTATGTTCAACCATTTTGATGAAATTGATGACATTTTATCTAGTTTCAACTTTGGTTTTCATCAAAATAATCAAAGAATATATGCTGAAATCATCTACAGCAGTCAAAAAATAGGAATGACCATTATGTGACTTAATGGCTAAGGGGGTGAGATGCTGCAGTAAAACTATTATTGAATAGTAATTTCTTGTGTTTAGCATAGTGGGAGACATCACAAGTTGCCTTTTTATCAATAACAACAAAGGGAAATATAGATTGTAAAGCTTGTAATCTAGCAAAAGACAAATGACCTAATCTAAAATACCATAGGGCACTGCTAGAGATTGCATGAGAAGAAACATTATTTATTTTAGAGGTTGTTTCATGATTTTCTTTGAGAACTATGTGGTACAATCCTTCAAACTTTTCAACTGAACCAATCATATTCAATGATTGTGGATCTTGAATGAATCAATTATTAGCATTAAAAATGACATTATAATTGAAAGTTTGACATAATTTGGGAACTGGAATGAGGTTAACAGAAAACTCGGGTATGTACGAAACTTAAAAAAATGCTAAATTCAGGAGAAACCTAAATTGTGCCAAGAAACATAGCCAAAAAAATTGGCCATTTGGTAATTTGATATTAATGGGAGTGATTGAACTAAGATGATGGAACCATGAACAACTAGAGCAAATATGACCACTAGCTCTTGAATCTATTATCCAGGAGTTAAGAGTGGAGTACTTATAAATGAAAGAGCGAGAATTACCTTGAGCATCTACAAATGTATGACATGTAAATGAAGAGGAGAGAACTTAATTGGAAGTTGCAGAAGTTAATCCTTGATGGTTGAATGCTGAAGAAGATTCTCTAATTTATCAAATTGTGATTGAGTAGTAGGTGCATGTCCATGCTTCTCATTTTGTTGTTGAATAGAAACATCACCCTCTTCAGTATCATTAGTAGTGGAATTCTTGACTGTTGATCCTTTACCAAAATTAGGTGGAAAATCGTGTTTTCTATAGCAAACCTCAACTGTATAACCAGTTATTCCACAATGAGTGCATATTTTTTTGATTTGGATGTGTTGGATTGAAAACCAGAATTACCAAACTTGGAACCTGTTTTCTTGAAACTAACAAAATTGATCAATGCTTGAGAGTCATTAGAAGGAGTAAAACTGCCTTGCACTCACGTTGTAACACCATAGAAAAGATCTTGCTCATGGCAGGTAAAGGATCCATCAGTAAAATCTTAGATTTAACAACAACAAAAATTTCATTCAGGTCGGTAAGGAATCGGGTAACATATAGCAGATTGTTATTGCTTCTTGCATTTCTCATGGCAGCGCAAGAACACCTGGTTCTATAAACGTATTGAGGAATAGGCATGTAAATCTCCAATTCTTCCCAAAGAATATTTAGTTCAGAGAAAAAATCAGTAACAGACTTTGAGTCTTGTTTCAATGCATATATTTCTTGATGTAATTCCGAAATACGAACGAGATCACCTTGAGAGAATCGCTCTTTCAAATCATTCTACACATCTATAGAATTTTCCATGTAAACGATCAATTGAGCTATGGATACTAAAACAGAATTGATGATCCACGAAAGAATTAACATAGTGCATCGATTACAAGCACACATGGAAGGATCAAACGTATTATCACGAACTGGAATCGATCTGTCGATGAAATCAAGTTTCATCTAATAACTAAGAGCACGAGGCATGGAATCGGCCCAAGAATGATAGTTGGAACTGTTGAGTGGTGGCACAACTTTGAGTATCCTTGCCTTAAATTCTTACACCTGTCTATCCTTGCCAACACCCCATTCACTTCAAAATGATCACACCTAGTATATATGGATCCAATATCCTCTACTGAGATATCAGAGAAATATACCCCATCAAGAGTATGCCTATACTTAGCTCTCTCCATGAAGTGCTCATTGAAATACTTTGTGACCTTTGCTCGAACTTTATCCACCTTCTCTGACCAAGTGCTCCCACCTTAAGAGCTAGATGACTATTCCTCATACTCCTCTGCTTGACACATAAGTGAAAAGAACTCGTGTTAACACCCCCTATTTGATCCAAACTAACCTTAATTGCTATTAGAGAAGCGAGTCACGAAATCTAAGAGACTATCCCAACTCTTGAGATGCATGCAAATTGTCGACTAACTCATATTAAGTTAGATCTTCCAACTCAACTCTATGCTCCCAAGACTCAGTCTTATTAACACATCTCTTGATCTTAAAATCTAAATTGTCGAACTCCTATCTATTCCTCACCTTAAGTCGAGCTTTGAGAGCTATAAACGTATCCCTAAGAGAGCATGCCATCCACCCAACTCTTGAAGAAACAACCTAAGAAGCCCAAAACCACCTCCACAGAATTAGCATAACTCAACTAAAAGTTATTAAACCGAAACGACTTAGCCCTCAGAGTCGAGAGGAATACTTAATCACTGACGAACAGTAATCAGAGACATCTTTTAAAAGGGCCCACAAACAAACTTGACCTTACTCCTCCTCCCAACCTATCAACACACCATTTGAATGATATAACCTCAATTAACAATTTTTTTTTTTTTTGGTAAAATTAAATTTAACTTTATTTTATCTGTTTGGATATGTATGAAAAAAAAAAACAAAATTAATTCGTACCTATATATGACTCACAACAGGCACTTTAATTAGGACTAAAGAACAATGAACATGTGAATTGGGACACAACATTTATTTCTCTATTTTTCGTTAGCAACAGTATTCCTCGTCAATTTGTGTGGTGACCCATGCGTAGAGCTGTGTTAGAGTTACTACTAAAGACAAATAAATAATCCTCCACATCACATTGCATGTGTTCATGGAAGAACACTATTTTTAATCAATAATGTAGATAGGATACTTAGGTTACATGTTAAATAATTTATTTTAAATATATTCGTCTTAAATAGTCCTCCATATCAATAATGCATAGTGATAGAGAGAGTTCGAAAATAAATTGCATTTGTAGGTAGGATTTCCGGATTGGATTGAGAAAGAGTGTATCTTGTTTTTTGTGGAATAACACTCGTTGAGAAAGAATGAATTTTGTTTTAGAAATAAAGTGTGGAACATAAATAATATGGTTTGAAGCATTAAGTTTTTGGTTTGGAGGTAGTCTTCATATGACAATATTACTCATTCCAATTGTTGTTTTTATGATTTTTACAAAGACCCTTTGTCTTTTATGTCGTAATTATAATTGATTGTAATATTGTTTTTTGCCGGCTTTATGCCGTTTGTTATATATCAAGGTTGGAGAACTCTTAATTCTCCATTCAATATATATCTCTTGCTTAAAAAAGAAGCAAAAATTATGCATTCGAGTTTTCAAAAATTATATGTTTAGTAACAAGATTTTTCTTAAAGAAGACAAGTTAACAAATCTTTTAAATATGATTTAAAATAGTATGAGTTACGTTGGTGTAATCCTAACAAAAATAGTATAATCCTAACAAATCATTTCTTAAATTGATTACAATTAACATCAAACATAATAGAAAAAATAGAAGAAGAAAAAAAATAAGTTTTATATTATTGCCATTCTAGTCAAACATGTAAAGCATACTTTTTAAGGAACAAAAGTTATCTAGTTTTAAGACTTTGATCATAATATTAGCAAGTTATAATCCTATGTGCACAAATGAAACAAATTGATTATTCATCCATAATAAAAAATCTTAAAAAACAAAATTTTCACATCAATGTGCTTACTCGTTTCTCATGCATTGAGTTTTTAGACATCTTGATGTTGAAATTGTTTTCTCAATATATTGCATTGCATTTTTTAGGACCAAAATATTGTATATGATCCTAATTTAAAGGAACATGGATTGTCTCCTGCTTTCATTCTGCTCTTAATCCAAGGGTTAATAGACAGTAAAACAAGAATTATCAAACAAATAGATAGACATATAATATAATCTAAGGACTAAAATTAGTGCTGAATAACATGCAGCTGGAAAAAAACTGTAGAGGATCCATATCCAATTTGAAGATATAATTAGACGTACTTTTCATGTCATCACGATCACTTGTATAATCATACCCACACCATTTAAGTAAGTCTTCTCCTTTGCATTTTCATACAAAATTCCATAGTTCATGGTATCTTTGGGGAAAAAAATTTCTAGCTAAATGACATATATCGATGGCAATCCAAAATTCAAAACAATGGAAAATGTAATATTTGATAGATGAAGAAAATAAAAATGTAGAAGTGACCAGAGACAAACTCTTCAGAGATGGAGAAAATTCTCTTTCTGTCTAACCATAAATGTTCATTTAATATTCTCACATACCCACTATTATTCACCCACCTCTCTATTTATCCTTCTATGGCATAATCAAAATGATTGGAATTTCTGACTTCTGCCAGCGTCTTACAATAGGGTGTTGACCTCCAAGTTAGTATCACAAACCATATTGCTCATTAAAGTTTTCATCTTCTTTAAAGAACTTGGATTTGAACTGCTAGAGGAGGGAATGATAGTTCCTTAAGGCTAAGAGATGCTTGGGGATGCTTTTCTACAATCCATTTTCCTCGTATGATGGTACGGGTTTGGATGTCGGTCAAGTCAGTCTTAGCAGCAAGTTGCTCTCCCGTCTCGCTTTGGCCTCAACCATCATTTTCTTTTGTTCTTTCAGTTTCAGGCTTGTCATTTTGGCTAAAAGAGGACCAGGAAAGAACTTTAGTAGGTAAATATAAGAAGTAAGTGTAATATATTAAAAGGGGAATTTAAACATTACCTAAGAAGTTAGAGTTTCGTTCTGGATCGTCAGTTATATTCATTAAATCCCTGACCTTTATAACTCAGAAAGCGTCTAAAATTGCAAAATTATGGACCTTTAAAGCATTTAATTTATCAGTCAAACCTGAACACCGGTAACGGGTTATCATCTAGTAGATTGGAAAGTGATGGTTCCCGTCCAACGCATACATTGCTAGAGGGCATCTAGCCCCATTTTTTACAAGAAGAAACTTGTCTTTGAATCCATTATAATTGGTAGTATAAGCTTGGAGGAAACTTTTTCTTGGGATTCCTCTAATGGAAACCTATCCTCCCTTGTCGGCCCCTTTTAGATCAAAAAGGAGAAGAATAAACCTAAGGTGAGGATGATATCCATTGTCTCGCAAACAATCTCAAAAGCTATTATGAAACCCTAACCATTTCGGTGTAGCTGGGAGAGGGCGATATTTAGGATTTTGAGGAGGTCGGATTCAAAATCAGTAAAAGGGAGGAGGATTTTAAAATCCTCAATCACCCCAAATAAAAATTAAAAATACTCGTCCGATACTCCTCTTGGACGAGTAATACAAACCCTTTCACCGGGAATGCAGGGTTCAAACACAGCGTCTTCTTCGTTACCAGTGGAAGAAATTTGTCTATTAGATCGAAGTTTGGAAATGTCTTTGACATCAATGGTGTTGTGATCGTAGCTTAGAACCTCTTGATCAATAAAGGATCCAGTCATCTCCATCAGGATTTCCACTAAACCCGATGATGAAGATTCTGAATCAATTTTGCTACAAGATCAAAAAATATCATCGTAAACTTCCTTAATAATCTTATTAAATTCAACTTGCCCCAAATGATCTTTACATTCTATCATAAATGAATTCCAGAGTTCTCGCGTCTCTTGGGCATTTCGGGGAACTAGTACATTTCTCAGTTCATCGCACTCACATATTATAACCATGGTAAAAGAATTAAAATATAGAAAGAAAGTAAGATAGAAGAGAGTAATACCTGAAATATGTATGTGCAAGTGACTGATAGGAGGCATAGTAATTTGAGAGTAACTTGAAGAGGAGATAATTGGTCAAGAATAATAAGTAAGGAAATAAGATCGTTGAAGCTTTATTTCCCATCGAATTAGGGTCATAATGGTATTGGCCTCCCCATGAAAAGTCATCATGATTGGGGGCTTATGTACATCTCGGAATTCAAAGAACCGAGGTATAAAGTCGGAAAAGCCAAGATCTTAACTAGCAAAATAGCCGAGATATTTCCAATGTACTAGGGGGCAGGAGCCCGACTCAGCATAAAAAGACCATATGTATGGTGGTTGGAGGCACGCATGTGATCGAATATCCGAGTTGAAAGCTCGGCATAACAATTTTAAGATAGATCCATGGTCAGATGGAGCTTACAAAAATAATGGCAAGACGTTACATAGTGCAGGGGGAGACAGTAATGATGACGGCATACGTTATTTAAGTCATTTAATTACGAAATTCAAGAGACAATTTTTTATGTTCTAAAGAGATTGACAAAGCATATAATAAAACTCCTCATAAGATGGGTAAGATATTTGAAAAGAAAACAATTATACATTAGTAATAAGTGAATAATCAATTTACACTCAAGGGGAAAAAATTATATACCAAACTAATTGTATAACGACCAAATTAAAAATACAATTATACAAAGCATAATAACCCACCCCTATTATATTAGTGGACATGCATTTCACATATGCAAACTAGCGTTTGGAAATTTTCAAAAACAAAAGGAGCGGTAGATAAAAATGAAGCCTTATAAATACTAAAACACACTCAAATAATCGACTTCAAAACTGATTGTAGCAATGAATATGCATCTAAATTCCACGAGCAAAGTCACTTCGACAAGCCTTATCTTTTAATCTCATTTTTCAACCAAAACTTTAACTATAAATAAAATGAAATAATTTGTTTTTAATCAGCACAAATGAAAACACACCTTTAGAATTAACTTTTTTTCTTCTAACCACTTCAACCTTTTTTTGCATAAACTTTATTTTTATATAAATTTAATTTGTATGTACTAACCATATAATTAATATTTATAATATTGTCAATCAATTGTGAACTCTTAATTATTAGATTTTAATTATAACCACACACACTTATCAAACTAGTTTTGTCCTTACCGGTGGTCAGTGCAAATGTTGAGCAAGTATTCTCGGGGATGAAATATGTTAAGAATGAGTTGAGAAGTAGAATGACTAATCCATGACTAAATAATTGCTTAGTGATATTTGTGGAGAAATAGGTGTTTAATACAATTGATGATATGGATATCATCAAGTGTTTTCAAGGAATGAACAAGAGAATAACGCATTTACGATTAGACTAGAATTTTTTCGTACGTTTTTTTATATATTTTACTTTCATTTTCGGAAAACCCTAGATATTGAGATATAAGAAAAAAATCTATAATGAAATAGACTAGCACTTAGTAACACCTGGCGCTAAAATTCCTGATAAATATGAAGGAAAAAAATTAAGGATTTATTTGAGTAGGAGAAGAATAATAAATACTCAGACAAAGTATTCACAAAGTATTCTTTTACTAATAAATATTCTTTTGTTTTGTTAAACTTGGAAGTAGTGTACTAAGAAAAAAAAGATTAAAAGAGGTGAAGGTAAAAAATTAAAAGAACTTGTGCACTAAGAAAAAAGTGTTAAAAGAGGTGAAGGTAAAAAATTAAAAAATTGAATTGTAATAAAAAAAAAACAGAATATGCAAAATCCATCTGTTACAGGTTTCGAACCCAGGACCTCTTGTATACAACTCCCAAAAGCTTTTACCATGTGGACAAATTTCTATACAATTTGGGTATTCCATGGAATACCCTATACCCCCTTGGATCCGCCCCTGTGGAGTGCATATATAGTGGACCATATAACAAAAATATATATTCCATTTCTTAAGCATATAAAATTTAAAGTGGCACAATGATGAAGGGTGAGTGAAATGTCCAGTTTTATGAATACAAGAAAGAAAACAATATAGAAAAGAATGGATTAGTAAATGACAAGAAAGATAGCAACAAGTTCCATCATCAAGTGTTATATTAATATTATACTACTAGCCTAGGAAGTGCACGTTCACGTTCTAGGGGAGAGCCCCATGTGATTTTGATTATCGTACGACCATTTCATTTTGTCATTTTGTTTTGCAAATTCGCATTATTGTTAGATAAGCCTTTTTTATATCTCACTCGTGTGATTGTTTATACCTCTCTTATTGACATTATTATAATCACAAATATTATACATTTTTTACCTTAGAAAAGTTACTAATGTTACTGCTTTGAGTTTTTTTTATGGCACATAAGTTTTAGTTAAAATTCACAACTTTTGACACAAAAGTTGGAGGTCACGACTAATCAAATGAAACTTTGTACTCAAGTTAGCTAAGAGAATATTGATGCCTTGATTTGGACTATAAAGTATCATTTATATGTGAGATTAGGTAGCTAACTACAGTTATAAAGTCAATTTTTCTTTCTTTTTAGTTTATGCTACCAAACAGTGCTACACAGGGTTAAAAATAAAATTAACCAGAAAAACAAATAGTGACATGGTAAGAAGCAGAAAACAAAACAAAGAAAAAAACAAAATACACAAAAGATAAAGGACTTGCTATATAAAAGCCAAACGGGAACAATCACAACCATGTCATGTATATCTAATTCACTGTCTCTCTGTCTCTCAAACGAACCCACCTTCCCCTCTCTATCCAACTCAAGACAGAATATGGATTCTACCGAAGAACCCAAACTCAACCTCAACAACCTGAAAGCACTCAAAATCCTAGGTAAAGGAGCAATGGGAACGGTTTTCTTAATTCAACAAAACAACTCCTTCATGGCACTCAAAGTAGTTGATAAAACCTCAACTCACGACGCGGAGCGTCGAGCCCGTTGGGAAACCCAAGTCTTATCAAATTTAGCCCATCCATTTCTCCCTTCCCTCCTGGGCTCTTTCGAAACAGATCAGTTATTAGCCTGGTCTGTTCCGTATTGCCCAGGAGGCGATCTCAACGCCCTCCGCTACCACCAAACTGATCGCGTGTTCTCCACAACCGTGATCCGTTTCTACATAGCAGAGATTCTCTGCGCTCTCGACCACCTTCATACCATGGGCATCGCTTATCGTGACCTTAAACCAGAAAACGTTCTCATTCAACAATCTGGCCACGTCACGTTAACCGATTTCGATCTCTCACGTAAACTCTCTCCCAAAACGGTTAAAATCAAAACTCTCATTTCACTCGATAACAGAATCCATGAATCTCGCCGCAAATTACGGAAATGGAGAGTCCCAGAGGCTAACGGGAAGATAGCCAGAGTTACACCGGAGGTTCGACGGGAGCTCAGTTTCTCCGACGGTGAACGGTCTAATTCATTTGTCGGCACGACGGAATACGTCGCGCCGGAGGTTGTTCGCGGCGACGGACATGAGTTCGCGGTTGATTTTTGGGCGCTTGGAGTTTTGACCTACGAGATGATGTACGGAAAAACGCCGTTCAAGGGGAAGAACAAGAAGGAAACGTTTAGGAACGTGCTTTTCAAGTCGCCGGAGTTTGTTGGAAGGAAAACGGCGTTAACGGATCTCATCGAACGGTTGCTTGAGAAGGATCCTGTGAAGAGATTAGGTTATGTTGGTGGTGCTAGTGAGATAAAGGAGCATGAGTTTTTCAGAGGAGTTAAGTGGGAGATGTTGACGGAAGTTGTTCGGCCGCCGTTTATTCCGTCGAGAGATGAAAGTTATTTCACGGCGGATAGATTTGCAGAGGGAGTAAATATAAAGGAATACTTTGAAAAGATGAAGTCTCCGCCGTCGTTGCCGGTTTCGCCGTTACGGTCACCGTCGTCTGAGTTTCAGAATAGTGTTTCTTTTGCAGAGTTCTGACGCACGTGTGAGGGATTACACGTGTGATGAAACGGAGTTAGTTATTTTTCTTTTATGATGACTGAAAATTCTGTTTGTACAAGTACAATTACTTAGAGAATAACGGTAGAATGTAAAAAAACGTTAACCTAATAACTACTTGGAATCTTATTGTCACAAAATTATGTATACACTGCTTGCAAAATACGTATATAGAATTGTACAATACTAGTTTTACACGTTAACACTTTTCGATTATGTTTACTTTTTATTTTGATGAAATTAATAGTTACGTTTAAAATAAAACAAATATTTTAATTTGATATGAGTGCGTAATTGCTTACCTTTGTTGGATTTGTTAGATTTTAGTTAATTGAGAGAGATGATTTTACATATAAAAGAAAGGGTCATGCTAACGAGTGCCCCAGGGGCACTGGTTAAGCATTCCTAATAAAGAAAATATGTATATTTAATGCATTGAATATACACAATATTTTTTAAAAAAGTTAATTATCTATATTTTCATACATTGATTACATATATTTTAGGTAAAACTTATCTTTTTTACTTTATTAAATAATGTTCAACTTACCTTTTTAATCTCTTAACCAGTGCCCCTGGGGCACTCGTTAGCATTACCCTAAAAGAAAATACTATTTTATGGTAAGTATTCCAAATTAATGAATTACATGATTATTATGATTATTTGTTTACATTGAGAAAAAATATGTAGGTGAATTATTTGGAATTGAGGACGTGCAAGACAGACTACCGCACGGGGTTTCAAAAATTTTAGGGTTAAATTACAATTAAATAAGACATCAAAATATTTGTTAGTTTAAATCGTGATTAAAAACGATCCTTATTTTCTTTATCTTGTTTAAACGGTAGCAATCTTACATAGGACTTCCGAAAACTTGAGCGATTCTGTTTGAAATCATAATGCTGTTTTATTTGTTGTGTGCAAAATTCATGTCACCACAGTCCAATTGTAGTACTTGAAAATGTTTTCAGTCTTATTTTCAAAGTGTGTTAAGGGGTGTTTGAAGCCCTGATATGGATGATGGATCATATGAATTCTAGTACATTGCTAAAATTGGGGAAGCACTAAATGACCAAAGGTAGTATACCAATTATTTTTGTATAGGGAATTATATAATTAGTAGTACCAATTATTCTAATTCTAATTCTAATTCTAATTCTAACTCACATTATAATAAGTTTTTCATGCATGATAATGAACTACTGAAGTTATAATTCCTTAACACGTGCTCAACCTTGTTCTCTTCTTCATCAAGTAAAAAGAGGAGCTTCTTCATAATTAAAAGCGTGCACTTTTCTTTAAGACAGATCAAAAGCTGAGCTAATTAATTATTTCTTTTTCTTCATTTTTTTCTTTTAAAAAAATGTAACAGCAAAAAGATACCACAAAAAATCTAAGTGTATATCTTTAATTTTGCGGTGAGAAGAAATAATACTGTTTATGTTATTAACTTTAACTCTTATTTTTCTTATATGCTTTGGAGTTTACATTGTTTTGTTGTATTGAGGGATCATTATGTTGTTCTATTAAGCAACATGTCAGTCTTCTAAGACTACTAAAGAGAGATACTAAATTTTCACACAGAACTAGAGATATTAGATGAGATATTAGATATGTGAGTCATCTCTCTTATATATTTTATATTTAACTTATTCATAGTCGATTTGAGACTATTCATTCACATTTAAACTCAATAGATCTAAAATTTTAATGAACTTTATTGCAAAGGCATACATTAAAAAGATGTATTGCAAACACACATTAGCTAATATGCCTATCAAATGACCACCGTATGATTAGGATGAGACAATAACACATAAATTTGATACAAAATTGTAAGATTCGACCACAGAAAAATCTTCTCGCTGTGAAGTTTTATAATATCAAACAAACCAAAATAATGAAATGCTGGACAAAGAATAATGACAAAAAAACAATCTCAAGAAACAAATATGTCAAATAGTGTAAGAAAATTCACAATAAGTAAGAGAAATATAAAATATGAATGCACAAAAAAATTGTTTACCTAATTCGATCAAATCAATCTATTCTAGGGGAGAGAGCAACTCTCCATTCACTATATAACCATAAGTTATTACAAAAAATTACAAATGTGTTACAAGAAAATAGTCTCTCAAAATTCTCAAGAACAAACTCTATTTTATATTCAAGTGTTTTATGATCACTCCAACTCTCTTTATATAAATCACATAAATCTAAAGTGTTTAAAAATGTTTTTCAACCTCTTTAGATACCTCCAGAGGTTTCTCGAATTCTAAAAACTCCAAGAAACTTCTATTGTTACCTCTCTAACTAGGACTAACACCTCTTTCTTTTGTCTTGTAATCTATAAGTTCTACTAACAAAAGTATTAGAGATACATATTTATAATGGTTGGATCCATTTCGAGCTCAAAACACGACCCATTAACAAATAGATCCGCAAATCAAACAAACTTGACCATATACGCATAAACAGTACTACAAAATATATCTTTTGTAATGTACTTTCACCTTGGCCATAGTGTCCATCGTGGTAAAATATATTCATTTAGGCGCTTTTCTTTCAGTTTCATTTTTAAGTCACTTTTTACCATGGTCAAAATTTCCAACCGTAGTGAAAAGTGGCGTATGGTCATGGGTTCAAATCCTAGCACCAACGATTTTGTTTTTTATTTATTTTTAAGCCACTTTTATCCACGGTTGAAATTTTCAACGGTTGTGAAAAGTGGTGTCTGATCATGAGTTCGAATTCTAGCAACAACAATTTTATTTTTTATTTATTTTTAAGCCACTTTTCATATTCAAGTGGCGGCTTCATGTTTCCAAGATATATAACGCTCCATGTTCATTCACTTTTGCCCTAGAAGAACTTAGACAAACTTTATCTTCTACCTCCAAACTTCATCTTCCATTTACAAAACTTTATTTCTCCCTTAAACCAAACTCGAAAATATCATTTCATCCATAAACGAAACTCGAAAACATCATTTCTTTCATTAATAAGTTTCGAAACTCCATCATCTCCTCTCCAACTTGAACGAGACAAGAAAAACATGGATTCAAGTTAGCAATGTTTGTTATTGTTGTTGTTTTTTTTCTTCTTCTTGTTGTTATTTTTATCGTCGTTGTTGTTGAGATTTAATGTTTAAGAATATTATCGATTTAGTTTGTGTTGTTGTTGAGGTTTATTTTATAACGTTTCTATTGACTTTTTGTTTGTTGTTGTTGATGATGATGTTTTTGAGATTTAATGTTTAATGATTCTATTGATTTTGTTTTGTTATTGTTGTTGGGGTTGTTGTTGACGTTGTTGGTGGTGAAGTTGTTGTTGTTCTTCTTCTTCTTCTTGTTCTTATTGCTGTTGTTATTGTTGTTGTTGTATTATAAATATTTAGTATTCTATACTAAAATGGACGCTCTCGATATAGTCCGCCAAAGCATGTGGTAAAAATGAAAGACTAGGCTCATTGACTTTTTACCACAATTGAAACTATCAACTGTGGTGAAAATTGGGCTGACTTACATTTTACCACAGTTGACAGTTTCAACCGTGGTGAAAAGTGAGCTAACTACATATCACTACAGTTGTTTATTACAACTATGGTGATATGTAGCGCACTTTCCATTTTATTACCACGATCAGTAGACCGTGGTTGTAAGTAACCCACTAACTACCACACACTATTTTACCACGGACCATCAACCTTGGTTATACGTCTTTCACAACCGTTGTGAAATGTGTAATTCGTAGTACTGAAACCACCAAACCAAACCCGTTGCTCGAGGACCGCCGCCACTAAATAGACTTCGGCCGACGTCATCCACATATCCGCTAACATGCATTGTGGCCGATGCCACTGACCACCTGTCGGCCTATGGACTGTCACCGCAATTATGCCACTGTCTCTGCCACCTTTGGGCGACCACCGGATCGCAACCCCTGCAAATTTTTCATCGTCGACTGATCTTCCTAATTGTTGCTTCGCGGTTCCAACATCCTCCATCGACTTCCCAAATACCTTTTGTCTATTCTAATGTCTTCGATTTCTAACCGTTTTAAAACATATTTTCTTTCCTTTCACCCGTTATGATTTTAAATCATATGAAAAATCCCTTAACATTCTCCATATTTTTTCACCCATTTCTCTTAAAATGGACATCTACATTAGAGAAAGCTATTCACACGTTCATTTTCAAAACAGCTCTTGCCCATTTTATTTAAATACTAGTTTCATCGTGGAAGTATTTACATATACATTTTTTATGGCAAGCTCAACCACAATCCTCTCTAGTCTACTATGCTTCATTAACTCCAGCCGTCAATCTTGGTCCATCTCGAATAACATTTATTATTTCATAATTGATAATTTTGTAAGATATTCTTACATACACGTACATTTTTCTAAAGACTAAACTCATGGCGAACAATTCTTTGATGTGTCACTTCAATGAATTGTCTCTTATGTAGAATCTGGTGCTTGATCATTTAGAAAAAAAGGATGAAAAGTAGGAACAAGTTCCCCTGTACATCTAACAGTAACCTCAAACAAAGTATTCCTTGTGTCGGCTATAATAGTCTTTGATAAGGTACAAAATTGATTGATCACATAACATAAGTAACAAACAACTTCTCAGTTCTTAGAATCTACTGTTTTAATTGAAATTATACAAACTCATAGCTCATATTTTCAATTCATATAGCTTATTAAATTCAACATTTTCATATTTTCATCTTTCTAGTAATACTCGTGACTAGTGATAGATACTTGTAGTGGACCATACTCTATTTATTGTCTTGTATAATGTTTCCCTCAACAAACAACAAAAACCAACAATGTTTGATAGTTACTTTCAACTATTTGTTTCCATCCCTTAGCTAGATTTGAAATCTTTCCTTGTCTTGTCTCTTTTCTAGTTCTGGCCCATAATTTGGCTCCATAAGTCTTTATTATTTTTGTACTAGTATAATGTACTCATGTAATAATTATAAGATTAACTAATTGAAGGGGTAAGTTGCCGAAAGCAATTGGTATAATTATAACTTGGAAGAATTTAGTTTTAGCTTTTTTGGAAAAGGGTTTGTTGCTTTTTGGTATTGGATTGGAAAGTGGTCAGAAAGCCTATTTATGTGCAGAAAGGAAAAGTGAAGAATTCAATTTTGTATTGATTAACTGTATAATATTTCTAATACTTAGAGTAATAATGTCTTACTCCCCTAATTATGCTCTTTTTGTGGTCAAAATGGAAAATAAATTATATTATCATTCATTCTTTAAATAAAAATACTCATTATTATTTTTTTTTTACCATGATGACACTTTGCATAATTGTTAGAAAATGTTGACGTGTGTCCTTAAAAATATATTTTTGGAATGCGTGTATTCAATTTTTTAATTATAATATATTAACATGTGTCTTTAGAGCACATGAACCTTACAAGTTTGTTAATTAGAACCTTGTTATACAATTAAGTAACAACTAAGATGAACCATACACTCTAAAAACAATTTCTCAATAACCCAACAGAATGAGAAGTACTAGCAAATAGATTTATAAAGAGAGAAGCCACTAAATATAATAGTCAATTGAGCGAAAAATAATTAAACAAAAGAACTAAGAAAAGAGAAGCAATATACTACAAGACAAGAGCTACTAGAAAGAGGAGTAGCAGCAAGAACGGAATGAGAAGTACTAGCAAATAGATTTATAAAGAGAGAAGCCACTAAATATAATAGTCAATTTGAGCGAAAAATAATTAAACAAAAGAACTAAGAAATAAGAAGCAATATACTACAAGACAAGAACTACTAGAAAGAGGAGTAGCAGCAAGAGAAATTAGTTGATATAAGAATAAAAAATTGGCGTGACAATAAATATCGAAGATATTTATCTGAACTCACAATTGATGGTATTTATATGGTGGTGAAATTGGGCTTTTTTTGCATTAGATGGGCCCATTACCATTATTCCCAAGGCTTGCTATGTCGTGGTGCATAGAAAGTCTTTCAAAAGTTGGGTCGGGTACGTCTAACTGCAATCCTGTGTTGAGAAGTGGAAAAGATCCAGAGATAAATTTATTAAATGTCCATTAATCATTGAGAAGTTTCGTAGGTTATTTTACGTGTGACCCTACGTTTATATGTTAGAGTGTGGCACTTCTACCTAGGATATTCGAGTGCACTTAAGTGCTATTATATTTTCGAGGCATCATTTGGATCGTACATTGCCCGCTTTTCCCTTTCATTCGTTCTACAACGTCGATTTGCTTACCCATTTTACCATATAAGGGTCGCTTTGGAATTTCAAACAACTTTTGTTCCTTCTCATACTTGGCCTCCTTGTTCATATGACCTTTTTCTCTTCCATCTTCCACACTTTGGTAATTCATGCTTTTAGCTACATTCATTTCCTGTTATGGCTTTCACATTGTCAACCTTTCTTCCTTCAACCAATTTTTTTCACTTCAACTTCTTGCCTAGGTATCATCTTCTAACCATTTCCTTTTGTTTGTTGTTTTATCTCCTTTATCGTTTACCATGGCTAACCTAGGAGATGCGTCTGAAAACATAAATGAAGCTGATGGGGATGACTCTCCTGTATCATCCAATTAATAGAATCTTGACATCCCATATGATGAACGTTTGGAAATCAATAGTCCTAATCTCAAGATTGTTGTTTTAAGTGATAGTTCTAGGTATGGAGGAGGTTTCGTCGAAAGTAGATACAACCCTATTAGATCTTATGAAAGGGATGGAGAGGTGAACTCCCAAAGTCTGCCTTATGTAGAAGTAGTTGCTCTCCTTGACTCATCCCTTTAATCTTACAACAAACTAAACTGGACCATTGCGGCCAAAGACGGGTGACAAGCATTATACTTCACCGACGTGTGACTGGGACTCCACTGATGTAAAAATTAGGAACCATCTTATCTTTAGGAGTAATAATCCAATTTCTGATTGACGCCATCTTTTAGGTGACAGTTGGGGGACGTACAGATTTAGTGTCACGTCCATACGTTGTGTTCTAATATTAGATGGATCCTAAGTTGGTTGGTATCGTTTCTATTTTTAACTGGGCAGACAAGGTGGAAGAAGTACATATATAAGTGGGTATTTCTTCGGAATGGTCTGTGAAGGTGGAGAAAAACTAAGAAATGGGGAGTTTGAATTGGGTTTTATAAAAAAAATTCTTCTAGAAAGACTATTCACCAAGAATAATGAGATAGATAAAAAATGAAGAAAGATTACCCTGTTTGGTTTATACAAGTTCACCTTAGAAAAGGCTAACCTTGTCCACCCGCCAAGGTGATTTCACCTTCAAAAAGGACTTAATCCACTAATCTTGAAAGATTACAAACAACCTCTAAGAGTCTAAAAAGACACCTTAACCCTCTCAAGTATGCAGACTAACAACCTAGTCACTTGAGGAAAACAAATATCAAAAGATTTACAATAGAAAATGTTTAAAAATAATACTTCTAGATAAACGAATGAAACAAAGTTTAAGAATAAATGATTACACACAAATAATGAGCAACGACTCTTTGTGATCTTGAGATTCTCTTGAAATAAATGTCTCTCTTTGAAGTGTTGGAATAGTACTCCCTCCGTTTCTTATTATAAGTCGTTTTGAGAAAAAAATTGTATTTTAATATAAGTCGCTTTACAATTCCAATGAATAATTAATACTATTTTTCCTATTATATCCTTAAATATTTATTATTCTCTCTCCTTTCAATTATATAAATTGATCTTCCACATGCCATTAATGAAGGATAATTTTGTAAAAACCTTCATAATTTCTCATTTTCATACAACAATTATTATTTTTCTTAATCTGTGTGAAAAGTCTAAAACGACTTATAATAAAAAACGGAGGGAGTATGTCTTAAGTTTCTTCATCTTCTTTTTCTTTCACATTTGATGTTTCAGAATATGTTCAGCAGCTTCGCTTCAATTCTCATAGTCCTTCAATAGAGAGTGCTTATATATATATATATATATATATATATATATATATATATATATATATATATATATATATATATATATATATATATATATAGAGAGAGAGAGAGAGAGAGAGAGAGGTGGGATATATTTACTCCAAGAGTAAGTGTTAAACAGTTACTCCAAATTTTAACCATTAATTATCATTAATCTAATGGCTTTAATTAATATTTTATATAAAAAATATTTCCAAAAATAATTAGATTAAATGATCAATTAAAACCGTTAGATTAATGAAAATCAATGGTTAAAATTTGGAGTAAGTGTTCAACACTTACTCTTGGAGTAAATATATCCCCCCTCATATATATTATATATATATATATATATATATATATATATATATATATATATATATATATATATAGGGACGACTCAAGTGAGAACACTTGGTTATTATGAGAAATGAGAACAATGAATCTTGACCATTAAATTTTGATTTTGTTGATTTTAATGGACTGGATTGGTTTCTCTTTCTATTATCCTTAATATTTATTTTAAATCAATATAAAAAGAGAAACCAATCCAATCCATTAAAATTAACAAAATCAAAATTTAATGGTCGTGATTCATTGTTCTCATTTTTCATAATAACCAAGTGTTCTCACTTGAGTTGTCCCCTATATATATATATATATATATATATATATATATATATATATATATATATATATATATATATATATATATATATATATATATATATATATAGTCCCAAAAAGTATATCGTTGAGAAGGACAAAACGTCGCTTTCCATACCATCTGGCATAACAACTCAAATTAGATCGTGGGAGACAAAGAGCACACATTTCCTTTGGTTGTACATACGTCCTCACAATAGTGGAGAAGGTACTGTAGTGTTGTACCAATTTTCTTCTAGCGCAAGTTTATGATCTTTCCTTCTTAAAGATATACTTCTGATTTGAAGTAGTGAGAGCACAAAAGAGACCAAGAAACATGAAAAGTTCAAGACTAATAGAGTCTTTAGAGTCAGAATCTTGTCTTCAGGGTTGAACGCAACAGCTTATCTGAATAACAATTCTTGATTTCTGAGCTCGAAGCAAGAGATTATCTAAGTTTGAAATATTGACTTTTGACGTGAAAGAGTATCTTATCTTATAAACACTTGAAGATACTTTTCTAACAAACATTCAATATTCTTCAGAACTGCAGATGTTATTTCAGAAAGTGATGAATAGTTCTTCTGAGTTGTGCCATTATTGATTTTGATGATCTTTCAAATGACAATCTAGAATCAAACAAAATACTAGTTTGTTTACCCGTGCGAGGCACGGGACGCAATTTCTTAAATTAAATAATGTTTTATAATTATTTCATAGTTTACAAATAAAGTTATAGTAACATTAAAATTAGTTGAACAATATAATATTTTTGTTAACTGAAAACAATATTAAAATAATTGTACATTAACTTTTAATAACAAAATTAAATAGTTAAGATACTAATAGAATTTTATTTAATTTCAAATACTCTTTAAATAAAATGCACATAAAAAATGAGTGCTGAACAAATTAAATAAAATTTAAATATTAAATACAACATAATTCGGAAAAAAAGTGACCAATAGGTAGTCATCATTAGAAAAGAAAATATATATTAATAGTTGTTTTACTATAAAAAATACAACTTTATCAATAAACAAATTTTTTTAAGTAGAAATAGTACATTTACATGAAATAAAAGCGAAAAGTGAATATTAATGTGAGCAAAAAGTATGAAAAGTTTAAGATTATCTAAAATTTCCTCCAACAATTCTTAGGCTTTTTCACACAATTGCATGTTTAAGAAGGACTTCCAAAAAAATATTCTGAGGGACTATTGAAATTATCATCTTTCATTTGAATTAATTCTTTTTTAGAACCTTGCTTTGAATATGATGTTAGGTTTCCTGCTTATTATCAGTACATCAGTTCAACAAATCGCCATATATATATATATATATATATATATATTATATATATATATATATATTATATATATATATATATATATATATATATATATATATATATATATATATATATATATATATATATATATATATGGAAGATATAAAAAAATCGCTGAAAAGGAAAGAGATGACACATCTAAAAAATAAATCATTATATAATACCTTATTCCATATATATGAGGAAAATATGGAAACTTCATATGTGGTATTTGGCCCAGGATTTTTTTACAATCTCATCAAAGTTCTGTGATTAAGATTCAAGAAATGCATAACTTGAGTTATACACATCAAGCAAAGCAGGTCTAAAAAAGTCCAAGAAATAGAAAAAGACCTCAGGTTTCTGTCGGAGAAAGGTTAACGTGAAAAGTAAAAAGACATATAAATAACAAAGCAAACCCACATCTAATTTCAAGCTCCAAAGCAAACCCACATCTAATTTCGAGAATCTCTCATCCCTAAAGCATCAAATTCTCAGAAATTCAGAAAAAAATATCAATGAAGATGTCAAAGGTTTGATTGTTACTCACCAGTAGGAAAGGTTAAGGTACGCCAATGCGGTTGAGGGTGATACACTTTCCGTCGGTGTTCAGTCAGAAATGAAACATCTACATCTTGACCATTAAAAGGATGCTTACCTGGTGTAACACTGACTAACACACACTTGTCGTGTTGCTCAAATTAAATAAGAAATAGTCATATTTTGTTTACCTGTCACACAAATTCGAAAAAAATTAGCTTGCAATATTGCAGGATAGAGGCCATGAAACATTAATAGTATTTCATCATATACAATTCATGGTTCAATCCTCGATGAAAAGGAATGAGTATTCGAAGAACCGAAAAATCATATGCCTGAGAAGCACACTCACTTCTTGCTAGATCCACAAAATTATGTTCAAAGAAACTAACTCTTGGTTCATTTCATATACCCGACAACGAAAAAATAAAACAACCTATCTTGCAAAAAATGTCTTAAATCACCTGTAGAAAATAAAACAAAGCATATGAGTTCAGATTCCATCATAAAGGATAACAACAGAAGCACCACGGGAAACAAAAATAGATTTACAACCTCTGTTAGTGCTTGCAACCAACAACATTTAGTTGTCACCATCGAAACAAATTTGTTGGGACATAATCAAAGTAAAAACATGCTTCAGCTGAAATCAAAGTAACAAATCTTGCTATATTTATCGGAAAAATAAGGCTGTAAGTATAAGCATGAAGTTTGAAAACATGAAACTCTCTGAAGCAATAACACAAACATGTAAAATGAAACAAACACTTGGTTCATAATCATGGCTAATTCAATTCCACTTTGAGTAACATATTACAACTTTTACTGAAGAAATAACATATTCCCTGCACATAGGGTTCAAAACATTGGATGGCAGTATGATCCTATAGAAATCAGCTCCTTTCAACTTTTGTAATGATAAAACATTGCCATTAAAGAATGAAATCGTTAATCTCTTCTTATCGAAGCTAATTATAATTCACTTATAATGGAAAAATTGAGGAGCAAAAGAGAATGTAAGGATGAGCGGTGACAATGCGGAAGAAACATAGTGGTGTAGAGGCAGGTTTGCGAGGATGGGATGGCTGGATTCGGAGTTAATCGCAAAAAATTGTGTGGTGGTGGTGTCACAGACTCAAGGAAAGAAGAAGAAGATGAAGCGATGTTCTGATATGAAGAAGAAGAGGTTGAAGCAAAATCGAAGAAGAACAAACATTTCAATGGAAAAATAAAAACTCATGATTAAGATTCGATGGAATGATTTGATATGAATAACCTTTTTGAAATCATATCAACGTTGGAAGACCAAATGAAGTTTCATTGGGGTTTGTTTTTTCAAAGAAAATGAACCAAATATCTTGAAAATCAAATATGTATTGATTAGCCAGGCTAAAAATTTAATTGTTTGTGTAAATATATTAATGAAATAATTAATTAAATATAAAAATAAATATAAAGATAAATATAGTAATATTTCTATTAATAGTATTTTAAAAATAGTAAGGACTCTAATATTGTGACAAATGACAAACTTGCCAAAATAACAAACAACCTCTAAGAGTCTAGAAAGACACCTTAGCCCTCTCAAGTATGTAGACTAACAACCTAGTCACTTGAGGAAAACAAATATCAAAAGATTTACAATAGAAAGTGTTTGCAAATAATACTTCTAGATAAGCGAATGAAACAAAGTTTAAGAATAAATGATTACACACAAATAATGAGCAACGACTCTTTGTGTTCTTGAGATTCTCTTGAAATAAATGTCTCTCTTTGGAGTGTTTGAATAGTATATCTCAAGTTTCTTCATCTTCTTTTTCTCTCACGTTTGATGTTTCAGAATATGTTCAGTAGCTTCGCTTCAATTCTTATAGGTCTTCAATGGAGAGTGCTTCTATATATATAGTCCCAAAAAGTATATCGTTGAGAAGGACAAAACGTCGCTTTCCATACCATCTGGCATAATGGCTCATATAAGATCGTGGGAGACAAAGAGCACACATTTCCTTTGGTTGTACATACGTTCTCACAATAGTGGAGAAGGTACTGTAGTGTTGTACCAATTTTCTTCTAGCGCAAGTTTATGATCTTTCCTTCTTAAAGATATACTTCTGATTTGAAGTAGTTAGAGCACAAAAGAGACCAAGTAACATGAAAAATTCAAGACTAATAGAGTCTTTAGAGTTAGAATATTGTCTTCAGGGTTGAATGCAACAGCTTATTTGAATAACAATTCTTGATTTCTGAGCTCGAAGCAAGAGATAATCTGAGCTTGAAATCTTGAATTTTGATATGGAATAGTAGCTTATCTTATAAACACTTGAAGCTACTTTTCTAACAAACATTCAATATTCTTCAGAACTGCAGATGTTGCTTCAAAAAGTGATGAATAGTTCTTCTGAGTTGTGCCAACACTGATTTTGATGATCTTTCAAATGACAATTTAGAATCAAAAAAATATTATATTTGTACACTCAAGAAGCTATTAGAGTAAAAAATTATTACATATAAAATATATGTATTGTTATCATCAAAACTTAGATAAAATGTATAATAAAATCTTGTTCTAACAGTTTTGCGGCATAAGAACTGTACTATGGTACAATGTTGTGTACCACTCTCTGCTGATCGTTATGAAGATTACAACTAATAAATGTACAATTGCATTTTCACCTTCCAACAAATGTTTTGATGCCTATATAATGAAGACTTGGAAGATTTCAAATACAACAAACTACTGAACAAAAATTTGAATACGCTGAAACTCTGTACGTTTGAAAAACTGTAAATAGAAAGGAACTTTTGTTCATAAGTTTGCTCAAAAACACTATTGTGATATCATTTGTATTTCATTTGTGTAATCTTCCTTTAAGAAGCAAATTGTAAGCACACTCTTTATATTTTAACTTGTAAGTTTATTGTGTTTATTGAGAGACTAGGGTTAGTCATAATTTCTTAAGAAGACATTGTTGAGAAGGAAAAATCACCTTGGCGGGTGGACAGGAGTAGCTTCGTTAACAGTGAACCAGGATAAAGATATCATGTCCTTTATTTTTATTCCTTGTTCATCATGTGTTTGTATTGGTTAAAAAACACTTTAAATCTTGACACCCAATTCAAACCCCCATTTCTTGTGTTTCCTTTACCTTCACACATAACCTCCCCATCTCTCCACCTGAAAAGATAGCCATTGTTCCTTCACAAACTCATTGTAGCATGGTAAATATGCCCAACATTTTAACATTTGTGTTGGTCTACAACCCCAATTCTTTTCTTTGACTTTTATTAAGATAAGTAAATGACCATAAATAGTGCAGGGAAGAGCCACTTGAATGCAATTTGATAATAAAGATACCCAAGCATCCGATAATAAATAACAATCCAGTCGACTCATGGAGAGACGATTCCCCCGGTACCATGTGAATCTTCTCCTACACAACGACAAATCAACCAGAAAATTAGCTTTAATAAACTAATTATATTGAGTAAAATCCTCCACTCGATTGACAATTTCCCTACTCCTTCTTTCTGCAATCAATCTAATAAAATTAAAATCACCATTCACACACCAGGCGCTCCCCTCATCATCATCATTAATCAGAACACCAAAAGATTCCATAAAGATAATCGATCGTTTCTATCACATGGAGCATAAACATTGGCAATAGGAAACTCATGCCATGTCTTTATAAAACACCCTTTGATAATCCAAAAATTCTCAAAACTCATTGAAATTTCACCTCCACCTCATTAGTATCCCATAATGACAATAAACTTCCATACCCCCTACAAAGGGCATATAAGAATAGACCACCTCAAAGGACCCCCACAAATACCTACACACAAAGTCGTCAACCACTTTTAATTTCATTTCTTGAATGTAAGCCACAAGTGGACACATGTATCTAACCAACCTCTGAACCTCTCTCCTCTTCTCCCAACCACATAACCCTCTCACATTAAAAGAAACAAACTTCATTATTACCACCGAATTCTCGCACCACCTCCACTGAAACTCCCTATGTTAAATGCAAATTCAATCCCCAAAAAGTCTCTCCCACTCATCCTTCTCTCCCTCACCTCCACCCTTCTTCTTAATCCCATCACCTCTCCCCTTTGACAACACACTAAACATATTAGAACAATCACCCTTGACCTTTAATCTGATATATTTGCTAACCTCACAAACATCATCAACAATCTTTTGAGGGTTACCATATAACGCCATCTAATTTTCATATTCTCATTAGAGCTTGACGCCTTTGAACCAACCAACAAAGAAACCCTCTCCTCTTCCATAGAATAAGACCTCGACGAAATGATAAAAGTCTCTTTATTTTTCTACTCTTGAGAGAATGAATTAAATCATACCTATCTTTAGTTGATAACCTTGCCACTCTTTTCAGATCAAGAGCTAACTATGCAAATTTCCTATTTCGTTGCTTATGCGAGCGTTTTCCCTTCTCCTGCTCACTATGAATAGTTATAAATTTCTTACCATCAAAATAAACTTCCTCCGTTGTTTCTTTATTTTTGATAAATTCATAACTCCAAGGACCATTCTATTCAATTGAAGCTTTTAAATTAAAACCTTCCTTAGACCGATCATTCTTACCATCATGTTTTTGTTCTTTTTGAATTAAGAAAGCAATAGAAGCAAAATGATAAGAAGCACAAAGTAAATGACAAAGTAAAATGGTAAGAATGTAAAGGTATAAAATGTAAATGACATGAAATTAAATGGCATTAAAGTAAAGAACATAAAAGATAAAAGTTATAAGTTAGTACAATTAAATGTCAATGTTAGTGTTAATGATGAATCAACCGAGTCAGGACAATTTAGCGTTATGTTAAGCAATCGTAAATGGACTATTGTAGAAGCCACACCTATATGAGGACAATCAATAGCAATTTATGTGTCATACATGTTAGAGGAATGATACAAAATCATCCTCCTACAATAATGTAATACAATGGAAAAAAGCAAAAGGAAAAGAAGTAGATGGAGAAAGAGAGATGATCAAACACAAATGAAATATAGCAAGGTATCATCTATTATCAATTTCAATCATTCAAATTCATAACACCATGGGATAAAATTATCGCTAATTCAAAGTATTAAAAATGATCAAATAATCATTTAATCAATAAGTTTAAAATGGTTAAAGTTCATACAACCAAAGTATCATCCATAGACCAATTGAAATTGGTAAAACATTAATCGACAAAGTCATCATCCAAGTCAACCAAAATTCAAACAAAAATGGATTCAAAAAAGAATTAAAAATAGAGTAAAATTATTTAAAAAGGAAATTCAACGAAAAATTCAAAAGAGGCATCAATACATCAAATAAATTGTCAAGAAAATTTGAGAAAGCTAGAAATATTCCACATACTTTTATGTCAAAAGTTGGAGAGAGAAATATTTGAAAATGTGTGAAAATTAATTATCATATGCAAATTAAAAAGAAAATGAGAAGTAAATAACAAAAAAAATGCTAAAAATGATTTTTAAATTCTAAAAATATATATGTGATAAAAAAATATTTTTAGTGATTTATGGAAAAAAAATTAGAGCCAAAAATGTCAAAGGAGCAATTTAAAATAAATCAAAAAAGAAAAGGAAAATTAAAAAGAATTTAAAACAAAAAGAAATAAAAAGGCCAATAGGTAGGATGCGTGGCAAGCGCTCATTGGATATAATTTGAATTTTCCCACCAGAGTGTGCGCTTCCCTTCATCGTCTTCAACCTTGAGTGATTTCTGCAAATCTATGAACTCTGAGTTTTAAGCTCAAACAACACACATTTAAGCTTCTACTCATGTCATCGTTCATGTGTCTTTGCTTCAGAGCCATTGATTGGCTCTGAGCACAGAGAATTTGCTCAAGAATAGGAAGAACCCTAGTTCTTCAAAGTAAAATTAAATGACAAATATGCAAGATAAATTTCAGGTAAGAGAGGGCTTTTAATTAGTGAATCAAGACGAATAACGTGGTAACTCGTTTGCTCAAAAATTTAACTCGTACCAAGTTTTGACCTGTTTTTGCGAACACACGGGCAACTTGGTCAAATCCAAAATTGAGGCACTTAGAGGCAAAATTGATGTTTGATCCATGAAACAACGTTGTAGAGGAGTTCAAATGTGATATTTGGCTCGAAGTAGATTTCAAAAATGTTGAGAAATGAGAGAGTTATGATATTTTGACCAAGTGACATGCCATACTTGATTTTAGGCCAATCAAACATGTATCAACTTGTGATTTTTGCTATTTCCTTGATTATAGGTCATGTCTTGAAGTAAAAGCTTCTTGGATCATTTGTTAAACAAAACCATGACTTTGAGAACCAAAACCCTTATTTAGAAACTAAGATTGGTCTTTTGATAACTTCAACCATAAACCAAATAATCTTGAATCTCCCATCGTTCTTGACCATTGAATATCATCTTTTAGGCATTAGACACTTTTTTCTCCCTTGATTGCAAATCCCTACCTTGTGTATTAAGAAAAGAAAGCAACATATTTTTGCATTTTGATTGAAGTTAGCAAAGTTGAAATCTAAACAATCATGGATGCAAAAAGAAACACAAAGAGTGTTTGGTGATCTTTCACAAAAGCCAAACCAAAGGGTTAAGGGTTAGGAGGATGTCATGCTTGTGATATTTGGTTAGATGCAAATGATATGATAGGTGAAATCTTAGGGGTAAAAATTAGGGTATGACACATACGTTTCTGTCTAAACCTACACAACTCCCACTCCTTCTTCCTCACTGTCGGGCAAAACTCGTACTCTTGTCCTGTCCTTGAGATTCTGGTCGAATCACTTTTCATCGTCTTGTCCTAACCTCAGTCCATTCTCCCCATCCCTATGAACCTCTATGAAGTACGACGGTAGGAAACTTAACCTGTATCACTCACTTTAAAGCCCAACGACCATTTCTACATCATTAATATATATAAATATTATTTGAATCATAAAATTAAACCCGCTTTAAAAATTAATTATGACAATTTAAGTCAAGTATTCAAAATAAAAAATTATTTTATTCAGCGTAAGTGTCTATTTGTTCAATCAAAAACTTATCATCTACTATTTTTGTTATTTAATTTTGATTATGTTGATTAAAGTTTAAATTATGTTTCTTAAAATAATTAAATTTATTATTCATTCTACATTTTGCTAAGATTTAACACAACCATAATATTTATTATACGGAATTTATCTAAGTTATTTTTTAAACAAGTAAACAAAATTATCTTGAGAATGACTTTTGTTATCCATGGCTGTCATATCCAACTTAAAATATTAATCTATACAATTATGCGCAGAAAATATCGATTTTATTAAAAAAACTACTTAAAAATAATCGAACAGCTCCCACGGTATAGTAGAATTTGGAGTAAGCAGTTAGCTTTTTCTTTTTTTTGGGTCGAAACCAGTTAGCCTGTTTAAGATTTAATCAACCCAATAAACACAGAATATTCGAATATCTCTGTTGGGCTTTACACAGTTTCTTAAAACTTCTATTTGAACCTCTAAAATGAGAGGAGATTAATTAACTCCCTTTATACAATCCATTTAATGAAAATAATAAATATTGAAAATTAAATTTCTAGTTACAAGAATTACTTTTCCAGAATATACTCTGCATTTCGGTTGTATTTGTGGTTCTCCCTACCAAGTCTAGCGCCAATCACCACTAGACCAACTAACGATTGGTGAGTGAAGATCCATTTTAGTCCTTCATAAAAATTATACAATCTAAATTAGTCCTTTATAAGAAAAGATTCAGATTTAATTCCTTACAAAATTTAACCTGAGCATATTAGTTTTTTTGTTAATATTTTTTTCAAATCGGTCTTTTTTCATACTTTTAAATCGTGACTGGACTGACACCTTGAGTTTTATTTTTTAAATACTAAGTTAATTTTTAATTTTAATTTCATATTTAAACAAGAATTAATAATATAGAAAAAGCCAAAATTATTTTTTAAATGAAATTGAACCCAACACCTTTAACCAATATCTTAAGTCTTTATCACTAGCCCAATGTACATTCATGACAAATAATTCTCATGATTTCTAGTAGGTGGAGTCTATGGTGAACCACCAACTAAATGGTTCATGGTGGAAAATGATTCTTAGCCATTAGATTATATGGTTATTATGAGATTTATGATGTGTTGACAACACCAAATCTTTTATTTTTTCAATTGTCTTTTCCAATGAAGTTCACAA
Organism: Vicia villosa; assembly: GCF_029867415.1. Lineage (NCBI taxonomy): Eukaryota > Viridiplantae > Streptophyta > Magnoliopsida > Fabales > Fabaceae > Vicia > Vicia villosa. The sequence goes on from NC_081181.1 coordinate 219,518,601, forward strand.
TTACACTACAGTTTCTCCCTCATCTTATATGCGTGTCTTTCTTGTGCCATTTCTACCAGTGGCGGAGCCAGGAACTTAAGGCAGCCTGGGCAAAAATTTTACACAATTGATTATTCATCTGTTTTAATTTTTACACCTTATTTTTATTAATTTTGCCTCTGGTTTTGTCTAAAAATCGGCAATTAAATTGGGAAGAGTACAAAGAAAATAGGGGTTGAGCCTGGGCGCGTGCCCGGGCTCGCTGGGCCTTAGAACCGCTGTAACACCCCTTTTATATCCCAAAATATTTAACATAAAATCAGAGAATAAGCATGCATATAATTCAAAAGGGCGTCACATCGACGTTTTCAAAAACTAAAAGCTTTTAAAAACCGACATCATTTATCCACAATACACAACACACCTGATCATTTCAGATAACACCTAACATTTAATCATAATTCATCCAGAATATGTATTCACAGCAGAAAATACTAAAATACTCATGTATTCCATTAAATGATTAATGTTCCATACCATGATCATAACTCAATAACACTCTCAATATAAAATAAACCATAATCAGAATATTTGGCTTAAAGCCTCTCAAACAACAAGTAGCCAAATAAACAGGTTCACAAGTTGTAACATAATACATAACCAAATAGAAACATGAGTTCAACACGCCTAGTCTACCCAGTGTTACATTACCAGAGCATTGACTCGCTTCTTAATCATCAAACAAACTTGGAAGTCTCCGACTAAATCTCGTACGAACTACTAATCGCCATAACCTGCATGTCGCCAAACGAGGGCAACATTAAAACAAAAGGGTGAGAATACGAATCATTATGAAGAAAGTATAATAAGATACAATAATTCAATCAACAGTTATATGAATTCATCACACTTATATAACATGTAAATAATACTAACCAACATTTATTTCACATGTTACTAGCATACATCAAAACTCAAGGAGTATAATATTAAATTCCAATACTATATTCCCAAATAATACACATAACTATAATTATCACATAATCATATATTTTACCAAGTCATGTGTCCAAATATCACCAAATCCAATTATCACATCTCATGTACACATAACAATCACATAAATGCATATATTCAAACATCACATAACCTCAATGTGACTCAATGCAAAACATGTGATTCAATGCATGTGGTACCCAGTGTGGACCCAAATTTCCACCGCTTCCGATTCATATAGAATCTAGCCACACTTCAGATTCGGACAAGATCGAAGCCACCAAATGTAAACATATAGTTTACCGCTTTCCGAATTCACTCTAGAATCCAAGCCGCTTCCGATCCCGACAAGATCAAAGCCACTACGCATGTTTCCAATTAAGGATCAACGTAATCTACGTCTATTTCCATTCAAGGATCACCGTCTAATACCATGTGAACCCACAGTTTCACCGCTTCCACAATAAAGCTGACTATGTCATGAATGAATGTACAATTACCAACCAATTATGCAATTAAGATCATCTCTACCATCTTAACATTCCGCGTATCACAATAATTCAACTCGATGAATTATCCACCAATTGTACACAACATTCACAACACATACATATCACTCACATATAAAAGGCCAATTAATCAATTACGATTCACAAAATCCAATTAACACTAGTATCCAATTAACTCTATTGACAATTCTATTAAATTTTTATAATGTATTTATAAAGAATATTTAAATCAAACACAATTTCAGTCGATTCGTAAAATATCACAATTTCTACAAAATAACACCACCACGTTAATCTACTAATTAAACTTAGCTACCACGTAAATTTTCATCAAATTTCGGACAACTAATTATACCGTTTAATTCAGCTATTTCGGTCAAACGAGACTGGTTTAATTTACCTTTTATTTCATGATTACTACTGTTTCACAATAATATCTGACATCCAATATATATATATATATATATATATATATATATATATATATATATATATATATATATATATATATATATATATATATATATATATATATATATATATAACATCATGAGTAGCTAGAAACGAAAACAGTAACTTTTAAGTGGGTGTTTCAATTCTATTATATATGTTCCTTCATGAATAGCCTACAACAGGAACAACATAGAACACAAATATGAAACACCATGAGTAATAGTCACATAAAGAATAATGGAACCAGTGTTTTAAAAACCGGACCAGACATCAAACCGGTGAGGGTACTAGGTCACTGGTTTATTAGTCGAACCACTGGGTCACTGGTCGAACCACATGACTAAACCGGGTTAAACCGGATAACTCGGTTGAATAGACCAGTCGTTATAACAAAATTATATAGGTATAAAATCTATCGAATCGAATGATTCAGTCCCTACAAAATATAACTAATACTTAAATTTTTTTGAAAATATCATATTATAAAAAAATTCACAAATTCATAATTTAAATTCAAATTTTACACATAGGTATCACACACAATCAAATAGTACATAATTATAAAATATAAACAAAAGTTTAATCGCAACATAATTTAATTGAATAATTTATAACAAAATAATTTCATTGTCTACTAAATTTAATTTTAATAAAAGATAAATTATTTCAATGTTGGGATCTCCTTCTTCAATATCAAAATTATCTGTAACAAAATCAACCGCATTTACAACCATTTTTTAATTTTATTTAATTTTAATTTTTAATTAAAATAGTCAAAATGACATTGTTTTAATTTTTTAAAATAAAAAAAAATTGAAAATGCATTTTAACCACCGGTTCACAAAAACCGTCGGTTTTCTCGGTTTTAGCGGTTTACACCAGTTTTGACCGGTTCACACCGGTTCAATGACATTCCCGATCCATCTATTGAACCAGACCGGTTACCTGGCCGATTCCCGGTTCAACCGGTCCGACCGGCCGGTCCGGTCCGATTTTTAAAACACTGAATGGAACATATCATGAAACAGTAACAAGAACAAAGGCACAGAAAGCGTAAAACGAAATTGTCATTGGCTAAGGCACATAGTGCCGACCGCCCCTCTCTAGCACGCCGGACGTCCCTGGCTTGCTTTTTCCCAATTTCTTACGTTTCCATCATTTCTAATATGCACACAGAATTTCATTATATTTTTCAAATCCAATATCTATTTTCTACACAAACACCTAATCATGTTAATCTACCCATTGACTCAATCATACTAACCCATAATAATAAAGATTCTCCCCCTTATCATTTTTATTCTTGAAACTCTAGCTTTGATCTTCTCCTCTCCAAGTTCCTTTCTCTCCTCTTTCTCTTTTTTTCTCGCCAAAATGAGCAAATGTTATGATACCTACTCTCTTCAAACCCTTACTACTTTTTTGTCATAATGGGCTTAATACTTCTAACTCTAGTAAATATGCCCAATAGACATAATCTATTAATATCTCTATTAATCCAATAACTAAATAAACACCAATACACACATAGTCAATTAATTTAATTATTTATTATATCTCATAACAATTAAATAAATAATTAACACACCAAAATAATAAATAAATAATTAACACACTAAATAATTAAATAAATAATAGTAAAATAAATACTAATAAAAATCGGGTTGTTACAACCGCCTCTGAATTCTACTTTATACCATTTCTCATTCATTAAATTTGAGTTATAAGATTTACTTGTGTAAGATTTCATTTGACTGAGAATTGTTATATGAAAAATAGAAGTCATGAGATAGAAATTGACAGTATTATAACTCAACCATTGGAAATTAAACTGAATCAGTGGAGGAATGAATGAATAAGAAAGACTTTTTACAATAATGCAGTAAGGAAATAATTAGCAATGGTTAAACGATTATAAATTATTTGTATATAAAAATATAAAATGTTTTAGATCATATACTTTTATATGAAATGCAGTATGAATTTTTTTTTTATGGACAATTCAATTTAGGTTGTTTGAAAAACGGTAATTGTTTTAAGCTTTTAGGGAATTGTGATAGATAGACAAAGAAAAGAATAAGAATAAGAATAACGGCACTGTAGCAATAATAATTAAGGTTGGAGAAAAAGAGAAAAACATATTTGATCCAAAGATCCTATCATAATTTAATAAATTTATTTGATCCAATGAAGGCTTTTTTTTTAAAAAAAAAAACATAAAATTTGTATCAATGGAGTCCGGAACCCAAGTCCGTTTAAGTTAAATGATACTCACTTTATAAGTGAACAAATCAATTTCAATTGTTAATATTAAATACTTAAGTTAATAATTTAACACAAACACTTACTTATTTCAAATAACAAATAAATAAATATTTACTAATTTTAAATAGGACAAAAATTTAAAAATAAAATAAATAAAATATAAATCCTAAATATAACTAATCAAATAGAAATAAATAAATTAATATTTTATTAAATTACTCTTAAATTAATTGATCATTATTTAGTTTGAATTAACTAAATAATTTTAAAAATTAATTGATTATTTAATTTAAATTAATTAAATATTTTAACAATTAATTGAATTACTATTTAATTAATTATTATTTAATTTGAATTAGTTTGAAATAAATAAATATTTATTTGTGTGTTATTTAATTTCAATTACATATAATTTAATTTATATATAATTGATTAAATATATTGAGGATTTACATTTTAATAATTTTATTTTTAAATTTGTATTATTTGAAATTAACAAATATTTATTTGTTTGATATTTGAAATAAGTAAATGTTTGTTCTAAATTATTAAGTTAAGTATTGATCATTAAGAGTATTAACAATAGAAATTGATTTGTCTAATTGTAAAGTGATTATCATTTATCGGACTTATGTTCGAGACCTCGTTGATACAAATTTTGTTTTAAATTCAGAATTATTTAATGTTATTAAAAATCATGGGAATTATTTGTCATGAGTGGATATTGGTCTAGTGGTAAAGACTTAAGATGTTGCTTAAAAGTCTTGGATTCAATCGAGTCTTTTTTTTTATGGGAAACTAATTTGAATTGTATAATTTTTGTGAGGGACCAAAATGAAGCTTCACTTGTATAAATAACTGATAGAAAATATTCATATCATACTCGCATAAATAAATAATAGAAAATATTCATATCATGTAAATTTTTTGGGAATAGATTCTCCCATGTAAGTAGAGAATCTTTTAGATGTAATTGGAGATTTATTAGCTTTAGTTTGATATTGATTAAGGTAGTGACTAATTAATTGTTTGGTTATATATTTACTTTCTAATCTAAATATATAAGTGCATTATAAGTACATTATAATCAACGACTTCATTTTATCACAGTATCTAATTCAAAGATACTGTTGCTGTAAAAATAATTTACTTAGTCAACTAATCTTAACTTCTTTTTTTTTTTAATTAAAAAGAGATATAATATATATAATAAAAAAGGAGAAGGAATACAAAAAACACAAGAGAGGGACCGAACCAAAACCTCTCAAGAAACAAGTCTAAGTCTAGGGGTTCCCGACTTGTCTAACAAGTAATCCAAGTTGATGTCACTATGCACAAAATTAAACCAGGTTGAACATTTTCTCTGTAAGCTGATATTAGCTAATAAGTCCACACAAAACTTGGCTTCACGATATATATGAGTAATTCTGAAATCAATTGATTACGTATACGCCCAACACGTTAGCCAACGAGATTTGATAATCCACGGCAGATTAGCGTTCGAAAAAGCCTTGACAATTAAAGCACAATCGGTCTCTAACCATAGTTTCTTCCCCTGCATTTGTTTGGCTTTCTCAATGGCAATAATTGCTGCCCAGAATTCTGCAAGCACAGGGGTACCAACACAAAAAAAAAAACAGAAAAACTAATGATATGGTTTGCTTGAGAGTCACGGAATATGCCTCCACTAGCTGCCATTAAGGGAGAACCGGCTGTCGCGCCATCTATGTTGCATTTGATCCAATCACTTTTAGGAGGACACCATAAAACATCAACTGCAGCCTTCAATTTTCTAGGGTGCAAGATGATATCAAAGTGCTTGAGCAGGGAGAAGCTACTGACTGAGTTATCAGCCTTTTTTGCTGTTAGCCTTCCAACCAATTTTGCTCTTGCTGTGACATTCGAAATGCACTTCTTCCAATGAATGAATGTGTGATCAAATCTAGCCATGTTTCGGGCATGCCAAATTTGATACAAAATAAAGACTAAACTTGCTTTGATTACAACCAAAGCTTGAGGACTCCATGTGCCTTCAAGGATCTCCACACAATCTTCAAGAGAACTTATGATGAAAGGTGCATCCAGGATATTACTAAACCATTTCCACAAATTGCTGGCAAAAGAGCATTTAAAAAATAAGTGTTTTGAGCTTTCCCTATGACCTTCACAAAGAGTGCATTTTGATGGAAAGGAGAAGCCTCGTAGAGTCATATTTTCATCAGTTGGAATTTTATTATGTAGAAGCCTCCAAACTACCATAGAGTGAGTAGGAGCAGCATCTGGATCCCAAGGGAAAAGTTTCCATTTATCAGTTTTAACTTCTCTTTTGATCCTTTCATAAGCATTCTTAATGGACATCTTGCCGCTTTCAATAGATATCCAAGCAAGCTCATCAACAGAATCATGATCAGAGATGGAATAACTTCTAATCGTGGCAAGATGAGAGGGCAGAGAACTTATGATGTTGTTAGGGAGGGACATGCATTATTCTTCCAATAATCAGCCACTGTCTTATTTAGCTTAGCATGAAAGAAACTTGGAATCTTAAACTTTATAGCTAAAACTTCCCATGTCCAATTGTCTAGCCAGAAATTGATGTTCTTGCCATTGCTAATAGTCCAGATGCAATTGTCTATCACAGTCTGATGCCGGTCCTTTAAACCTTTCCAAAGAGAGGATTTGATTGATTATTTGATGAGTCTCCCATTTCTCATGACTCTAGCAGCTAAAAGTTGTGACCAGGAATGGTTTTTAGAAACAACATTTATCACATCACTGTTGACCACTTCCCAGTATTTCACATAAAAGATGGCTCCAAATCAATCAGGACCAGGAGCAGAGTCAATATTTAGACTCTTAACTGCATTTAATATCTCCCTATCAGTGGGAATTTTGGTAAGCATATTATTAGTTTTCTCACTAACAAGGTTAGGAATGACATTCTGAATTAGACTTGTATCCTGCCCCTGGAAATTAGAGTTAAAGAGATTGATGAAGTGACTTTCAATATGCTTTTCAATTTTAGACAAGTCTGTTTCAATATTGCCATCAATAAGAAAAGAGGATATCAGGTTTGTCTTTCTCTTGATTTTGGCATAAGTATGAAAAAACCTAGTATTTCTGTCTCCATGTAATTGCCAATTTAGTCTGGACTTTTCCTTCCAAAGCTCCTCTTCCATATTAAGAGCTATGTCCAAGTCATGTTGAGCCTTTATTTCCTTATCATGTAAGTTATCCTTATATCCATAGTCCTCAATCTCTTTTTGAACAATTTTTAAATAGTTTGCAGCCAACTAAGTTTTATACCAAACTTGTTCTTATTCCAATCTTTAAGCTTATGTTTGAGAATCTTAAGTTTCTGGTTGAGGACAAACATGGGGCAGCCATGAATTTTCACCTTCCAAACCTCCCCCAACCAGTCTGCTACAATCCTCATCCAAAGTCCACATCCTGTGAAATTTGAACTGACTTCTCAATTCCATACTATTCAGCTTAATGGAGCACAAAATAGGGTAGTGATCAGAGTTGGTCTTGGGAAGGGTGTTGCAGACAACAGAATGACAAGTATCTAGCATAGGGAAGTTACATCTGACTCTATCAAGCATTTTCTCAGTTGTGTTTCTACCTTTTCTACCATTGCACCAAGTGAAAGCATTGCCTAAAGTAGGAATATGGATTCATTGGTTCTTATCAACCAACCTGTGAAAGTCATTCATTGGATTTTTGGCAGGAATGTGACTGCCTTTATACTCAGAAGCATTAGCAATGGCATTGAAATCACCAATGTAAGTCCAGGGAATGTTAACAGGATTATTACTAAGGACATGCCAAAGATTTCTTCCATGAATATAACTAGTAGAAGCATAAATAACAGAAAAACCATAAGTCACATTTTGAAATTGAATAGTGAAATTAATATGGTGATCATCAGCCAACAAAATAATAGGGTTATAGGAAGACTTACAAAAACACCAAAGTTTTGGGAGAAGATTATCTCTATTGTTTACAACAAACAGCTTTAAATCAAACCTGGATAGCCTTCTTTGAGGAAACTTGTCAAAGTTCATCCAAGGTTCAGCTATAAAAATAAAATCTGGTGAATTCTTCAAGATCAAGTTTTTAAGAGCCAGCCTAGAGGCATTATTTGCCACTCCTCTGATGTTTCAGAAGAGGCAATTCATAGTGTCCCTTTGTATGAACTAGACCTAGGTGTAGTATTGGTTAGAGTGAAGGCCTTCTTGTTTCTTCTTTTCTTGTTGAAGACCAGTTGAAAGTCTTTGTCAGGGAATAAATCTACTCCATTGTCATCATCTTGCTCTTGCTCAGCCGTATTTTCTCAGGAATCAAGAAGAAAGTTGGTGACTTGTGCCTTGTGAGCAGGGTCAATTAGTGTTTCAGGCACAAATTCCATTACTTGAGTTGCATCCACATATTCACTGTCTGACTTATTATCTTCTACATTGTTGGAGTCTTCATTGGGGTTGACTACTACAATCCCATCATTAGTATAAGCATTTCCTTGAACCTCCTCCTGTTGGGCTTTTGACTACTACAATTCCATCATTAGTATTAGTATTAGCATTTCCTTTACTCAAGCTTACCGATTTCTTGAGTCTTGAATTGTCTAAAGATAAGAAAAATCCAACTTCGTTTGCAGCTTCTACACATCTCTATCAAAATATTTTTGGAATGAAGAACCTCCATCTTTTTTCCCTAAATTGTGGATTCCAGCCACAACCATACAAAAATTTAATCCAAAAATTTTATAAAATATTAATCACAAAACAAACCTCCTCATACAAATATGAAATCCTAAAATGGAAATTGCAAGAGGTTGAATTAAAGCTATGATGCTTTTCAACTTTAACAACAGTATTTACAGACGTCGCCTTTGTAGTGTTCTAATATCCGCTTCCGTTTCCAATTAGGAGATTCAACCTTAATATAAAAAATAAAATATCACACAAAATTTGATTAATAATATATGCTTAAATTATCAAGCTTGAACATTGAATCACATATCTAATATTGTAGTGTATCCCAAATAGGTCACTCAATTGTTCTATACTCCAAAAATTCTTTGAATGTGATCAGGAGTCACCTAAATCTCTATCAGTTAGTAACAAAAAAAAAACATGCTACAATCAACAAATTCCTCAAAATAGTTGCAATCGTTACTAACACTCCACCATGTGAGAGGACCTTATAATGTATTTTCACAATGAGATCACCAAGTCTTTGCATGTCCTTCAAGGCCTACTTTTTGCAATTCGTGTCAACATTTGTGCCAATGTGAAACTGAAAAGCAAATTAAAAAGTATGTGGAAATACAACTTCAATAACAAAAATATGTATAGATGGATCATGACAATTCATGATGTTGTATAGACTATAGACTATCTTACTTTAATATGTAAAAGTAAAAAAAAAATTAAGTGTTGGTATATAGAACAAATTTTTTCATGGTTGATGTTACAAGTAGTTGGCTGCTCAGAGCACTTTTAAGTGGAATAAAATAATAAATTTACATAGATTTTGTTTGGATCGATAGAATCAGAAGAGCGGGGCAAAATAAAATACAATAGAATGATATGAATTCCAATCTATTCCATCATTTACGACCATATTCTTTTCCTTCCTATTTGGACGAAATAAATAACTCTTCTTCATTCTACTCCAATTCGCTCTATTCCGCTTCTACTCCAACTCGCTCTATTATGCAATGTTCATTTTATAATATTCAAACATACATAGTTATAGTTATAATATGTACATGTCCTATAAAAACAAAAAATGCAAATAATACCATCCTATTTGAGTTTCAACCCTTTGAGTTAATCCTTCAATGAAATCATGCAACTTTTTGCCATCCATTATGAGCTTTCTAAATCAATTTCCTGTGAAGAAATTGAGCTGTCTCATTCACTCTATTATACATTCCCATGTGTTTAGAAAGAAAAAAAAAATGTTGTTTTGCAACCTACTAACTAAGTACTACCTAGTAGTGACAGAGTTGGCAAAATAAACCATAGTCCATAATCCGACCAATATAGATTACTACTCTCTAACTGATTAACAGTTAAACAATCATGTGAGAGGCTTTCTTAAGACAAAAACAAACATGTGCAAGGTCCTCCAATGCAATGCAACAGCTAAGGATTTTGTCGTTTTAATGCCATGTGCAATGTTTTTCATCTATGATATTATCCACTTATTTTGTTGATCTATTATACATTGACATGCTAATTTATTTACTCTTTCGTTTTAGTATATCTTCATGTGCATGAATGTGGAGTTGTTTTAATTTATATGATCTCGTATTCATGGTCAAGACAAATATCATGTATTCAAGTAATTATTATTCTCCATCCCAAGTTTTAGAGTTTGTTTGGATTTATGAAATTGAGTTATATGAAATGATTGAAAAATTTTTACGTTAGATTATTTAAAATTGAATGTGTTGAAGTATGTCTTAAACATAGAGTTTTGAAGAGAAAAAAAAATTTGTTTTGAGATTGTCAAAAATTAAAAAAAGTCAAAGAGCAATAGAAAAGTCGACGAAAGACTTCAGAGTCGCGGATAGCGGTATGAATGGTGGCAGCAGGCGCCACAAGCTGTGGTGGACTGGTGGAAATTCAATGGAGGTCCGGGCATCCAACGCTAATGCAGTGGCGAACGACGGTGGATTCGTCAAACATCAAGTCTGGTTCGAATAGTTCGAATGTATTGGATTTTGGTTCCTGTTTACGTATGCGTTTGTTAGTGAATTGTGTTTTGAGTCCTTTAGAGGGAAGGTCGATTTGACTCGAATCCTAGACCTAATCTTTAATCCTACACTGGTTAATGATGCGATGGGATACGTTTTTTTTCATCAATGCTGGTCTGGTCTGGCCCAGTCGAGGCTTGTCCATGCCCAATCCCAATGGACAAACCTCTGATCTTGAGGTAATTATATTAAAAAAATTGAAATTGTTGAAATTTTAAAAACTTCAAAACCTTTGAAGATATGTTAGGGAATTAAAAAAAATTCTGAATATTTTAAAGGGTTAATAGTAGTTTACCCCCCTGTAATATGAGCGTGTTTTGGTTTACCCCCCACCGTTGCCAAAGGCAGGTTTTCGCAACGATTTTTTTGAAAAAAACGTTGCCAAAGGTAGGGAGGGGGGAAAAGCAAAATTCGCTAACATTACAGGGGGTGAATTACTATTAACCCTATTTTAAATTTATGTGATTGATATATAAAAACTTGAGAGGTTGAGAACACGTAGGCAGGACCAACCCATTTACTATATCGGGCCCTAATTTTTAGGAGGTCCAAAATTTTTTATTACTTTTTTTATATCTTTAATATAGACAATTTTTTTATTACTAAGAAACATAAGACATTAAAAAAAAGTTGGACCAAAAGGAAAAATAATTATAATTTGGCCCAATTTTTGTTACTATATAATTGTATTTTTTGTATATTATTTTTAATTATTAATTTTTTTAAGTTAGGTTCTTTTTAAATTCGAATAGGGTCTCCGAATTAATTCAGCCGGACTTATACTTGGGTAGAAAATAGAGTTTGTTATTAAAAACTTGAATGACTATTTTCTTTTAACTCTTTTGTAATCTCTAGTAATAGATCTTGAAAGTATTGTATATCACTTTGATTGTATATCACTTTGATTGTATATCAATTTGCACCATCATGGAGCAAAGGGATTTTTTTACAAGCGAGCACCATGGGATCTAAATGGTAGATCAAGATTTTTTTTGGAAACAACGATTTTGAATTGTGGAAAATGAAGATACAAACAATAATAACTCAAGTGAAATGGGTTGAAGCATTGAAGGGCGAAACATTGATGCCTACACACCTAACAACAAACAGAGAAGATAGAGATGGTGGAAAAGGCCAAGAGTGATATTATCTTGTGCCTCTGAGATGAAGCTCTAAGGGATGTCACTGGAGAAAATATTGCGTCTTCAATATGGGAAAAATACAAATCAAATTTTTATGACCACGTCTTTGACTCATAGCTTGTGTTTGAAACAACATCTTTATTCTTTATGAATGGTAGGGACCAAATCTACGGTGGAGTAATTGACATAATTTCACAAATTCATTGATGATCTAAAGAATATTGAGAAGAAGATTTTTCATGAGGACAAAACTTTACTTTTATTATGCTTTTTACCCAAATCCTTTGAGAAATTAAAGAATGCCCTTAATTATGATAAGAAGTGTATTGTTACTTTGGATGAAGTTCAGATGACTGTGAGATTCAAATAATTTTTAAAAGTGAAAGATTTGAAGATTAACGATAATGGTGAAGGATTGAATGTTTTAACTCGAGGAAGTGAACGTGGATGGATATCCAAATTCAAGAGGTTTCACAAGTCAAGGTTAAAATGATTTATTTATGTGATACTTGTTCACTTAATGAAGGATTGTCCCAAGAGAGAGGATATTGAAGATTATGATTAGATTGTAGTTGATGTTGGACATGTGACTTCATACACAAGAGGGGGGGGGGTGAATTATGTGGTTGAGAAAATCATGGTTTTTAAAATCTTTGTGGAATAAAATAAGAGTATAAAAGCATTTTAAATAATTAGCTGCATAAATAAAATTTAGAATATAAATTGCAAAAATAAAAGGATATGGAAAAGAAGGACATCGGGAATTATAGAAGTTCAATCAAAACAAAAGGATCTACTCCTCTCCCCAAGAATTGATCTTGAGAGTATCCAATACATGTTGATATCATTTAGTAGGAAATACTCACGAACCCCTTATACAAGTAAAGATGGTTGACTTCCAACCAAAACAATGAGACAGTAGATTTGGCTTGTGTGTCTCCTCTTGGTAAATCAAAGTCGTTATTCCTCTCTTTACAAACAGTAGATTGAAGGGGTTAGTCTTCTCTTCATAAATGGTAGACTCAACCGGTTAGTTTTCTCTTCACAAACGGTAGATTGAAGCAATTAGTCTTCTCTCCACAAACTTTGCAAACTTTTACACAGGATGCGCTCACAAACCTTTAAACCTTTGTTTTATACCGGGCTACACAATAATCTGTTAGATTTTAATACCTGGTTAATCTCGAACCTTATCCATGATTCTGGATGTTTTGAAATGAGGGAAAGAACCTTTATTTATAGGCTAGAGGGTTGGCCCCAAAAAAATAAAAATTTAATGCTTTTATGACATTCTAATCGATTAACACATGATTCCAATTGATTAGATATTCAAAATATAATCGGTTGTACGTTCAAAATAGGAAAGAAAAGATACCTAGTTGTTGCCCATCATTAAGGCATTATTTTAATCGCTTCGGACTCAATTTTGAACTGAGCTAACCGATTAGATAAAAGTGTTAATTGATTAGAAAAGTCAAAATTTTGCCTAAAGCTATTTTGACAGCTCTCAACTCATCTGACACAGTTCAAGATATTTTTGCAGATATTTAATTGAAAGAAAATAGTTTAAAAATACGTTGTAATGTGTGTGTGCTTTAGCCATGCGCTTTTATGAAAAGCCCTTATGCGTTACAAATTGTTCACTCATTACTAATTTAGAATGACTTCTTAGCACTTCAAGACTTTGTCAGAATAAAAAACTGGGTAAAGATGCATTGTGAGTAGTAAATATGCAGACATAGAAAAATATGGTTTTTAAGGAAAGAGAAAAAATTATTCTTATTATTCATAATAATTCAAATTACAGAAGGGAAAATTGCAGAATTGAAAGTACGAGAAGGAAAATTACTCATTGAAATTTAAAGAAAGCCGGAAATAAAAAGAAGTTAAAAAACACATAGGTGAGATTACTCTATGCCATACATGTCACCATTCCTTGCCATGAATTTATTCATATCCTCAGCATTGGTTTGACATATATTGAGCACTTTGTTTAGCTTGGTGCCTTCGTCCTCAGTTGGTTCATCTTATTCGTTTTCCTTAAATTATGAATCTTCTTCCATTTCTCCATGCTTGATGTGAAATCTAATCTCTTTTAAGGCATAGTAGGTGATCCTATGATTTTTTTTAGCCATCTGTTTCCTCTATTGTATCAACTTTGAAGGTGGCTAGAAGTCTTGTGATTATTGATCCATATGTTAGTCTTGAAGATGGGTTTTCTGTGCACCAGATATTGTGGTTGAATATATATTCATACCCAATTAGTTGAGATTTCTTGGCTTAGGAGCCATATGGGTACTATATCTTTCCTAACTACATAGCCATGGTTTATGATCCTTGGAAAAAGAATTCTAGTGAGAAGGTAGTGGAGGATTCTAACATTTGGCTTTAGGTGAGTGGATTTGAAGGGAAATTTCTTCTTTTCCATAGGGTTGGCTATGGGTATTTGATGGCAGTGGAGTGTTTAAAATTTTGAAAGTCTATTGTTTTATCAAGAGTGAGGGTCATCCCTTGAGAGGATAACTCGACCGACGAGTGTATGAAAGGAGCGTAGATCTGGCATTTCACACTGATTGACTAACCGGGCGCAATCTTGGAGCATGCTCATCCAATATAACCCATCCCTGAGTATTTTCCTTAATAATGCCCTTATTCCGATATGGCTCCCACACCCCCCCTCGTGAACCTCCTTCATGATGGGTCCGACCTCCTCCTTGGAAACACATCTTAACATTAATGTAGCTCTGCCAATTTTATACAGTTGGTCAGAAACCATGAGTTATCTGGCGGACATCCTCTTGATTCATTGGACTTCCATCCTCTTCATTCTCTGTGCTCGGTGTTCCCAGCGTCTCTTGAATCACTGACCTGTTAAATCTTGGACCTTTAGTGCTTGCTATCCGAGCTAGCAGATCAGACCTAGAATTTTCCTCTTAAGGGATATGTGATACTTCAAACTTCACGATCCCCTTAGGCAGTTGCAGCGTTCGTTGCAAATATTTTAATAGCAACAGGTCTTTTGTTTGGTAGTTTACTGTGATTTGAACGACGATCATTTGCAAGTCAGTGCATATCAATAGATGGGTAACACAAACCTCCATGGCTAACTTTAACCCGACAATGACTACCTCATACCCGACTTGATTGTTGTTGGCTTGAAAATTGAAGCAGAGTGATTATTCGAGATTAGATGACTCGTCCATCGAAAGGACCCACTACTCAAATATTTCCTCCAATGAGGGTGAACTTAACTCGACCAAAAAATCTGCCAGCAGCTTAGATTTGATACTGCTTTGAGCCACAAATGTTGTATAGTATTCAAAGAACTTAACGGCCCAAGACACCATCCTTCCTGCTAGGTTTAGCTTCTTCAATATCCGCCTTACATGATTGTTTGTTTTGACTATGATCGGGTGACTCTAGAAATAATGCCTTAGTTTCCTAGAAGTTATCACCCCGGCCAACGCCAATCTTTCAATCTTCTAGTAACTGGTCTCTTCCCTCTTTAGGACTTTACTGACAAAATATATCGATTTTCCCTTTCCTTGTCGTCTTGTGCTAGTACGAAACTGAAAGTGTTACCGAAAACCGCCACGTACAGGATGAGAGGGGAATTTTCTTTCGGTTGCACCAAGAGAGGATGGGCGGAAAAGAAATTCTTAACTTCCTTGAACGCCTTCTCACATTCCTCCGTCTAGTCAAACTTGGCAGATTTTTTGATAGCTGTAAAGAAATGTATAGATTTGTCGCCGACACAAGATAAAAACCGAGATAAGGCAGCTAGCCTCTCGGTCAGCTGTTGAACTTCTTTTACCGGTGCAGGGATCCTTATGTCAATGATCTTCTGGAACTAGTCCGGGTTATCCTCTATGCCCCAATGTATGAGCATGAAGCTTGAGAACTTGTGGGCTTGTACCCCGAAGGTGCACTTGTCGAGATTTAGTCTCATGTCAAACTTCCTTACCGACTTGGATGTCTTTTCCAAATCTTCCACGTGACTTTTTCCCTTCAGGGTTTTGATCACCATTTCATCTGTAAATGCAAGCTTCTCAAGCATAGTGTGTTTTGATGAAGACAATATGGACATCAAGCTTTTATAAAGGATGTGCAAAAAGAATTTCAAGTATCAAGCAAAAATACATCTTTTCAAAGTCTTGAAGAAATTGTGAAGATTCAAGAATCAAGCTAAAGTATCAAAGGTATAAACAATACTCACTTTGACATATAATTGTTCACAAATATATTTCCATGCATATCATAAACATACTACAAAGTGTCATCCTTCAAAAGTTCATTTAAAACCTTTTTCTAAGTTAAAAATCAAAATAAAGGTTTTAGGAACCGGGTTGTCCCTATGGGGGAACCGGTTCCCAGCATTCTCAGTTTTCAGCATTCTGTGTTTTACTATGGGGAACCGGGTTGTCCCTAGGTGGGAACCGGTTCCTCAGTTCAAAATTTGAATTTTTTCTGCTGTAACGTTCAGCAGGAACCGGGTTGTCCCAGGCAGGAACCGGTTCCTACTGAACCAGTGTGTTTTTTCATTGCATGATCTTATTCAAACGAATCCATTTTCTTACCACTTGATCATTGCATTGTTTCATGGAAAAATAACCATTCAAAGAGGTGTTTGACACATTATAAATACTACATATTTCAAAATCATTATTCACCTTCTTCATTAACAATTCATACTCATAAATTTCATTATCTTCAAGTGTCCACAAACCAGAATTTTTATATGAAACTTTCTACACACATTTTCATAGAGAATTCATTTAAAGTTTCATGCATACATTATTGTGAACACTTATATTCATTTTGAGAATTGTTTTATTTGAAGAAGAAGATCAATCCAAGATTGATAGTGCTATACAAACTTCATCTAAATCTCTTGTAAAAATTCAAAGAAGATTATCTCCTTACTATCCAGGATTGTTGGAAGTAAGTGGTGTGTTTGAAGAGGATTGTTCTTCATTCACATTAGTGTTGATTGATCTTAAAGGTGTTAAGAACCTTTGATCACCCTATAGGTTAGATAGTAGGCATAGGCTTGTACAATTATTCTAACTATAGTGAAATCTCTTTCGTGTTTGAAAGGGGACTGGAGTACTCTCGGATTGTGAGAGGAACCAGTATATATCGTTGCGTTCTTTACTTTTCCGCACTTTATTGCATTCATCACCATTACCAAAGAAAAGAAAAGAACCTTACAAAAACCCTCAAACACTTAACCAAAAAATATTAGAAGTATTCTCATAAAACCGATTAAATTTTTGAAAACCTAATTCACCCCCCCTCTTAGGCGCAATCTTATACTTACATTTGGCATCAGAGCAAGTTATAGGTAACTTGTTCCTAAAGATCCAGAATGGCTTCCGCAAATCAAAGACCAGTTTTCAAAGATGGTGGTTCTAACAACAAGCCTCCATTGTTTTGTGGTGAATATTTTGACTTTTGGAAAATCCAAATGAAGGCTCATCTAGAAGCACAAGGAGAAGAAGTTTGGGAGGCTGTCCTACAAGGTCCTCATGTTCCTACAACGGTCGTTAATGGTGTTGGATCGGAGAAACCTAAAGCGTCATGGGATGATAATGATAGAAAAAGGGTTCTTGCTGACAAAAAGGCGATCAGTCTTCTTCATGGTGCTCTTAGTATGGATGAATTCTTCCGAATATCAACATCATCCACGTAAACCTCTAGGTTTTTTCCGATCTGTGATGCAAATACCAAATCCATCAACCGCTGGTAAGTAGCCTCTGTATTTTTGAGGCCAAACGACATCACCTCGTAATAGTAATTGCTCCTACTAGTCATGAAGGCCTTTTTGGGAGCATCCAATGAGTTCATCCTTATATGGTTATATCTCAAATACGCATCCATAAAACTAAGCAGTCAGAATCCTGATGACCCATCTATGAGTTTGTCGATGTGAGGCAACGTGTATGGATCTTTTGGGCATGATATGTTGAGATCGGTGAAGTTCACACACATGTTTCGCTTTCTGGGTTTCTTCTCAACCATGACCACATTGGATAGCCAAGTGGGATACTTTATTTCCTAGATAAATCCAACATTCAACAGTTTCCCGACTTCCTCCGAGACGACTTTCCTTTTTTCATCCCCGTCCTTGCGCTTTCATTGTGCCACTACTTTGAGCGTTGGATCAATGGATAGTTGGTGACACACTATGTCTGGATCAATTTTCCGTATGTTAGAAGGCTTCCATGAGAAGAGGTCAATGTTATCTCTCAACATTTGAACGATATTTGCTTCTTCTTGTTGAGTTAAGCCAAAGCCGATTTGTGTGGTCTAGGACTCATCGGTTGCGATCTGCACCTTTTTCAAGTCCCCCATGGGTGTTAAACTATCAGACGTCGGATCCTCCCGTGGATTGAGGTCCACCAGATTGACTTTCAACAGGTATGTTTCTCTCGGCTAATCCTACGACGACTTCTTTTTCAACTTCTAGCTACCCTTGTAGCATTTTCGCGCCATTCCTTGATCTCCTTTAATCACCTGACCCGACTGTCATCTAAGGGATATTTGATGGTGAGATATAGGGTGGAAAAGGCGGTTTCCAACACGTTGAAAGCTGGTTTATCGATTATGATATTGTACGACAATGTTGCATTCAGAATAAGGTCCTTGACTTCAATGGACTTGATATTGTCTCCACTCCCAAAGACGGTTAGTACGGATAAGTGTCCCAAGACATGGACTTGCTCCCACAAAAAAATGACCAGGGTGCCTTTGAAAGTTAGCATATCAGACATGTCCATACCTATACCTTTGAAAGCATCCCAATACAAGACATTTATATGTGCCTTTATGACCATCGAGTCATTTTCATGGGTCGGTATGTCCCTCGAATCTCGTCATGAGAAACTAACTACTAGCGACTTTTCTTCTCCCGATCTAGGTGATGTTTTCTGCGAAACATTCATTACTGCTCGGATATACCTCTTCCTTTCTGAGCTAGTCTCGACTCTTCCTGCAAATCCCCCTCCGATAGTGTTGAGGGTGTGGCGTACCAAATGGGTTTCACGCACCTCCTCAGTGCTCTTCCCCTTCTTAGTAGAGGGGTCTTCGGAGTTTGTCTCTTTCAGAGAAAAAGCTTCTCTTTCTCGCCGAACCCCCAACATCTTTCACGTAGGAAAATATTTTGTCTCGTTGAATGAGTATCTCAATTTCTTTCTTTAGCTAATGACAATCTTCAATATGGTGGCCTTTCACACAATGGTAAGAGCACCAGGAACCTTGGTCTTTCCCTATCACCGCGCTGACCATCCTAGGCTAGGGTGGTTTTGGTAGTAGCCTGAGATGCACCACCTTGCACAATATGTCTGCTCGCTTGGTGTTAAGGAGTGAATAGACCTTAGGGGCGTTGTTGTACGGCCTCTGACTTGGCATAGTTGTTGGTTTGTCTCGGGATGCGTATCTATAGTGCTATTTTCTTGGTCCCGGTCCCTCTTGTCGGGCGTGAGGTTTCTCCTTGGCGCCTTGAGATCGATTTTCCATGTTACTTTACTCGCCCCTCAATGTAACATTCAATCTGGTTCATTACTTCGTCCAAGTTAGAAGTCAGTTTCTGCGCCAAAGACTCATTGAAGTGACTGGCCCTCAAACCGTTATGAAAATTCCCAAAAACATTTCCTGATTTGGGTGTGAGGCTTTTATGGTTTCCTCATTAAAACGTGCCATGTACTCACATAGAGATTTAGAAGTGCTCTAACTTACGTTGAACAGACTGATGGTGGGCACCTTCTTGTGTTTACTGGCTGCAAAATGTTGTACCATCTTCCTGGTTAGGTTCTGGTAATCAGTGATAAAGAACCTCAGCAGGCTCGTGTACAGTGCAAGGCAACGTCCTTGAACGTTTCGGCCATGAGCTTGCATTTATGGAGTCAAAAGCGCCGACGGTTGCCATCTGATTATTGATGGAGATGGTATGCTCTTGTGGATCACTTTTGCCATCAAAAGATGCCAACGATGGTGACTTAAAGTTTTCCAACACCAATTTCTCCCGTATGGCTTTAGCCAACAGTTGGGGTCTAACAATTCTCCTCAGTATCCCCCTTCGGATGATTTTGAGCCTGAAGTGCCTGAATGCTATCTTGAGGGTTTCCCTCCTTAATTTCCGTAACCTCCAGGTAGCTTTTGGACTACCATAACCGTCGTGCTGGCTTGACACTTCGACCCTCCGACTAGACATGCATCTCGTTCCATCCAACTTTATTCGTCGGCCCCGGGCAAGGGTATTCTCCCTTTCGCCCGGCTTCATCTCCGTGTTCCGAAACCATCTTTAAAAATTTTAGGGTGCACAAGATCTTTTCTTTTTAACTTTCATAAGGTAAGAACAAATATGACAGTTACCTAAGAAGAGAGTCCTACCAGGAATCGAACTTGGTACTCCCCGAACCTTTGTCCTTAGGAGGAGTTCGTTTACCACTCGAGCCCAATCGTTTGGTTCAATCTTTTGATTTTATAGAATCGCTGCTTATTGAAAAAAAAAAAAAACGATGGCCTATAGTGGGAGTGTCAAGTAGTAAAACAATTCGTGGAGAAAGAAAAAAAAAAAGTATGAACGAAGCCGTTGAAGAATCCAGGTGAATAACTAATAATGCTGGAGTTTATCATCACATTAGTATAAAAGCTTACAATGTTCCTCATTTCTTGATACAAAATCAGGGAACAAATACATCAACCTCGTATCTTAATTATTTAGCATTGACCCATTTATATTTATATCGTAATGTAATGATATAATATACCATGCAATGATCAAAGTTACAAACACAAATACATAGAAATCTACTAACTACTAATAAACACAATACTCTCCATCCTATTACAAATCACATATATAATTCCACAAAATAACAAACTAATTTTGTTTAATTACCACAAGCTTTAAGTGGCTTCCCACAAAGACAATCATTGTAAACAAAAGAAGAAGCCTCCAAATGATCAAACGGAACTCCATCAGGAATCTTCCCACACAAGTGATTATAACTCAAATCCAAATGCCCAATATAAGAAGCAGAAGCCATAGATTTCGGAATACTCCCTTTAAGTCTATTATAAGACAAATCCAAAACCGTAAAATAAGATCTCACTCCAAACACATCAGGTATATTACCTTCCAAACTGTTACGACTTAAATTTAAATCACTTATTCCTGAACTAAAAAGACTTACTGGAATAAGTCCAGAGATATGGTTCATATCTAAGTTAAGCGTGGACAAAACCGCCATTTTACCTAATGATTCCGGTATCGGCCCGGAAACTTGGTTTCGAGATAGATCTAGATCTGCCAGACGGTAGATTCGAGAGATTGATTCCGGTATGGGCCCGCTGATTTTGTTACCGCTAAGTAGAGCTCTGCTCAGCATGGGAAGCCTGCCGATGTCTTTAGGGATAGGCCCGGTGATCTGGTTGTTACGGATGTCGAGGTGCATTAGGCTTTTGAGATTGGATATAGACGGTGGGAGGTTACCGGAGATTGAATTGTCGGCGATGTTTAACACGGTGAGACGCTGGAGTTTTCCGATGGTGTAGGGGATAGGACCGGAGATACGGTTACCTATTAGGTCAATGATGCGGAGGAAAGGGAGGGAGGTTATACAGCGGGGGATTTCGCCGGAGATGTTTTTCCAGTCGGCGACGGTTATGCTTGAGAGACGGTTGAGTTTGCAGATGGCTGGTGAGATGTAGCCGGTCATGTAGCCGGTGCGGTGAGCTTTTTCGAAGATTGGATCTTCGGACTCGCCGCGGAGGTTGATGTCCGCGACGCGGCGGGAGCCTCGGTCGCAGCTGACGCCGTACCATTTGTGGCAACAGTCGGTGCCGGTCCATGAGTTGAAGATGCCGAGGTAGGGATCGTGGAGGGCGGCTTTGAAGGCTAGTAGCGCCGCCCTGTCTGACGGTGGACATGAGTGGACGGTGGCGGTGAGTGATAGTGTTAATATCAGTATTGCTTGGAAAAACTTAATGCTCCTCATTGTGGTGGTTGATATGAAATTTAATTTAATTTTAGTATATAATTTATATACTATATGATAAATATGATATGCTTATGTTATGCTATGATATGAAATGAAATATGGTGTGTTGTAGTGTGAAGAAAAGTTTCTGTTTCTGCATGGAGATGTGTTTGGGGTTCTGACAACGTAGTTATTATATAGTGATGAATGATTTGAATTTTAGGACGATTTTGCCCTTTACAGAGTTCGTATCTGGTGAAATATTGAACTTGATTTGGTCAATATTTTGTTTTGTATTTTAATTTTAATAATTGTAGTTGAAGAAATTGAAGGAATATAGGGGTGAAGTTGTGAAAGAGGATAAGCTTGGGGTACTTGTGTGGGGAAAGAAGGAATATGGTGCCAGACAAAGAGATAGAGATTTTAAGGAAGCACATGGTGTTCAGAACTCAATTATGAGGGTGAGAGGGTTTTTCTTCTTTCTATATATTCACTCAACAAATATTCACTCAATCATGGTAGGTATTTGCTATTACAAGAATGATATATTTGAAAACTCCAATTTTCTCATCATTTGTTTAACATTTTTTTCTATCATGTACATTTCTTTCCATTACACTATCAACTTGTTATATATCACAATATTTTTTCATATTTTTGTTTTTTTAAAAGAGAATTTCTTTGGCCACCTTCCAACCTTCTAGCTCACCTCTGGTGAAAAATCCAGAATACTCCTGACTTCGAAAATGAACTTCCGAAATGCAGGAAAAAGGTATTTTCGGAGATGCATCTCCGAAAGCGCCTTTTTTTTATAAAAAATTTGACTTATTTCGGAAATGCACTTCCGAAAACACCATTTCGGAAGTTCATTTCCGAAATACTGCGCGTTTTGCAGATTAAGCAAAACAGCCCCCTCCCCCTAATCATTTACCCTAATCTTCTTCCAAACTCACACCCCAAGAGATTTTTGTGCAAACCAGTTCCAAGCTACCTCAAAGGCTCCAACTACTTGCTCTATTACATTCAAAAGTCCTCAAATCCATTCAATCGGTAAGCATTTTGATTTTAAGATCTATGATTAAAATGTATATTAGGGTGTTTACAAATAGCAAAAAATGTATTAGGTTAGGTTTATACTGATATTTAGGATGTTTAGAATGTGTAGACATAGGTTTGATGTTTGGTTTTGGGGTCTGCCATGGGAGTTGCAGAAAACTCCATCGCAGGGGTGTTTTGGAAGTTCATTTCCGAAAACACCTCCATCCCAATTTTCGGAAATGAACTTCCGAACTGTATCAGAATTTCAATTATTTTTTTTTCTTCTTTTGTCTCGCATATTAATCGATTTCAATTGTTTACAGGAACATGTCAGGCAACCAACCAGCACGCATCAGACAGGGGAGAGAGTCTCAGACTGCGTCGGCTAGACGCGAGCGGGCGGCGGCGCAGCTGGCGTCGACCCAGGGACGGGGGCAGGGCCGGGGACGCCGTGTGCGAGTTCCCGTGGACGTGGGAGAGGGTACATCTGCTTCAGGATCTAGGAGTCGGCTGGCTCGGGTATCTTCTTCCCGCCAGCGAGAGGAGGAGGAGGAGGTGCCAGTGCCATACTACGAGCCGGAGGGTGTACCGGATGTTGACCCTCCAGCCGGGGAGGAGGATGAGCAGGAGGATGGCTATCCGGGAGGGCCCTTTGACACTTCCGTGCTGATTCACTACCACGATCACGTCGCTCGGCGGATCTGGGAGGGAGAGGTATTTTTTTAATTTAACCGTTTATTTGTCACCATTTTTTATAATCTAACCGTTTATTTGTCGCTTATTTAATATATGTCCGCTTATTTAATATATGTCGCTTATTTGTTTTTTTTTTGTAACAGGAGAGAGAGCCGCTGAAAATGGTCAACCACGCCCGCAAGATTTTCGGTCTGTTTAAACCAGCAGCTGAGTGGTTTAACGACCATGTGCGAGGTTCAGGGCTCAGCGGACTCTGCATGACGGGGTACACCACGATCAGCACCGGCATGCAGGGGGCATTTGTGGAGCGCTGGCACAAGGAGACGTCCCCTTTCCACTTGCCGGTTGGGGAGATGACGATCACCTTGCACGACGTGCAGTGTCTTCTCCACCTGCCGATTAGGGGGCCACTGTTGACCCACTCCAAGATCCAGAGGGTGAAGGCCATTGAGTGGATGATGCTCTACTTGGGCATGGAGCACGAGGTTGCTCACTATGAGTGTGCCACGACTTCTGGGCCTCATGTCCGGTTCACCATACTGAGCACTTATTTTGAGCATCATCTGGACGCGGCTGCCGAGGCTGAGGGTGCGGGTAACAAGCTGTTCACAGAGTATCACCGCGGCTGCGCTCTCCGGTGCTGGTACATGCATGTGGTAGGCGCTGCATGCTTTGTGGACAAGAGTGTCAGGTACGTCGATGTGACCTACCTCCGCTACTTCATGGACCTGGATACCGTTCACCAGTGGAACTGGGGGGCAGCTACTCTGGCATACCTCTACCAGAAGCTGAATGAGGCCTCCAACTGGAGGACGAGGCAGTTGGTCGGATCCTGCACACTGCTTACGGTACGTTTTATTTTAATACATTATCGTATTTATTTATTTATTTATGTTTCGTATTTATTTTTAATACATTATCGTGTTTCTGTTTCAGAGCTGGATCATCTCCTACTTCTCCCGCATCCACGGCTTTCACATCGATCATGCGTACGTGGACGCCATGCCCAGGGCCGCCTTGGATCGGGGTGTCGTTCATCAGGGCGGTCCAGACGCAGTCGCCGTGATGGAGGCGATCGTCACTGATGCGGGCCGTGCGGCAGGGTACAGGCGGCAGAGGAGGGCTCAGGGTGAGAGGGTTAGGCACACCCAGTAGTGGTCGGGTTTATTTATTTTTTGTTTTCGGATTGTATATTGCGCACACTATTACTATTTGGTTCGGCTTGTATATATTATTTGGATTTTATTTATCGTATTAGTATTTTCAGTTTATCTGTTGCTTATTTTATTTGGCGTTTGCGTTTAATTAAAATGCGAGACTGTTTAAGAAAAAACATAAAAAAACACAGTTTCTGCATAATTGGGAAATGAACTTCCGAATTCACCCCCCATGAGGTGTTTTCGGAAGTTCATCTCCGAAGACACCCCCATGAGGTGTTTTCGGAGATGAACTTCCGAATTATGGAAAAAAATTTTAAAAAAAAAGCGCTTCGGAAGTTCATTTCCGAAGCAGGGGTATTTTGGGATTTTCGCTGGGGGTGACCCCCATAGGGAGGTGGCTAAAGAAATTTTCTTTTTAAAATGTTGATGAGATGTCGGGTGTCTAATAAATAAACTTTTTTTTTGGTTATAATTATTCACTTCATTCATTTTTTAGTTGATGTTTTGATATTATATTATGTTAGAAAAATTACAAGGGAGGAATCGAATGAATTTGATTTTTGGTACTTTTGATAACTTATTTCTATATCTTTGAATCAACCATTCTCTTTCAAGAAATATTATATTTTAATAGTTCATTCATCTTGTAAATAAGCCTAAAGTTACAAAGCATATTGTCATATCCCAAAATTTGCCCATCCCATTTCACTTCCAAATTTATACAAAGATTCAAGGCTCAAGGGTTACTCTAAGGCATACTCTCCTAATCAAAGGGTCCTCAAGATTAGGATTTTGAATTTGCTAAGGAGAAAAGATGTATCAAGGGTTCCAATGGATTTCATATGGTTTATTAGGGTTCAAGGTATCTCCATGTCAAAAGTCAAGCTTCATTTCCAAGGTTTGTTCATTCAATTGCTCAGATGATCCACAGTCGACTAGTTTGACTTAAAAGTCAACTATGGTCAAATCACAACCAAAACTCCTAATTTTTTGTCAACATCAACCTCTTGAAATATTATTCATCATTTGATCAAGGGTTGATCATGATCTGTCAAGGGAAGCTTCAAAATCAACAAATCTCAAAGTTGCTAAATTAGGGTTTTTAAGGAGAAAGTCAACCCAACTTTGACTGGTCATAACTTTCACATGGAGTATCAAAAATTTCCCAACCAAAGCCTATTTTGAAGGAAATTGGTTTCTCTACAACTTTGTCTGTCACATGTCAAGGCTATAAATGCTTCATTCAAGAGATATGGTCCAATACATTACAGGTCCTCCAAAAAGGTCATTAAAAGGTCATCTTTTTCAAAAGCCCGTAACATGAGCATGGAAGCTTCAATTGAGATGAAATCAAAAGGGTCATTTAGAGGACTCTTTGAGCTTTCCAAAAAGTCCTAGAACCCCTTCATATCATCAAAATTTAGGGAGTTAGGGATTGCACTAGTTGGGATATTTTTGAGAAAACGCAAAAAAGACAAAGTGAAGAATTTCAACTTTTGAGTAATGGGCTTTAATATTTTGAACCATCCACGAAATTTTGAGCCCAAGGGAGGTCCATTGGTCATTAAAGTTATCACTATGACATTTATTTTATTTATATTGATTTTTATCAATTTAAATTGAATTAAATCAAATAAAGTCATAAATATTATATAACTAATGGTTCCAATATATTTGATCACTCAAATTAATCCAATGGCCAAGAATGAGTTAGAAAAGTGCATGAAATAGCTTGAAGCTCAAATTAGAAAGATTTGATACAAAGACCATATCAAATGTTTTTTACAATTATTGAGTGATTTTCTTTCAAAGACTTAACCCTAATTCTATCCTATATATACCTCATATTGTTGCAGCAAGGGGGGGACGAGATTTTGGAGTCAAAGAATAGGGTTTAAGGTTCAAACTTTGAGAAAAAAACTTACACCATCGAATATCAAGTTCCAGCCATCATCCACGAGTTCCAGGCATATCATCATTATCCTGAGGTACCAAGGAGTCGATTCAAACATTTGCACGACTTCGAAACAGCCCAGAACCCCTCCATTGAGGTTGCACCGTAAGTGACTGGGGCCCACAGTTTGACTCACGTGGAAAAGCAAAAAGGATGAACTGGGGGACGCGCGTTCTGGTTTGAATTTCTGACTTATATATATGTTTTTATATATTATGTAATTGTCGTACTTCATTAACAACGTAGGAAAATGGCACACTTGGCAAAGGGCGCTTGTGGATGGATGAGGGAACCTGAGTTCGATCCCCAGGCATGACAATAATTTTTCCAAATAAATCAAACGCTAATCCAGTGCCTCGCTCTCTATGCGTGTATAATGCATCCTTGCACCTCGGCCAGTGGATTAGCTCATCATTGGATCTAACGTCCCAGACATGCAGTCACACCATGGACACTCAGAAGTGCGCCACACAGGTGTAACGCCCAGGTTCCTTTATAATTTTTTATTTGTTTTATTTATATAATTATGTAATTGATCTTAATTATTTTTATTATATATATATATATAAGTTTATTTTTTAAATTAAATTAATAATATAATAAATATTAAAGTTTTATTTAATATTCGTTTCGACTAAATTAATTGGTCGCGATAGCTAATAATCGATTATTTAATTAATTAAATAATAAAATTCAAATAAGGCTTATTTTGCTAAAGGGTTTTGACCGATTCTACTGGTTACGATAATTAGCATATTTTTATCAATTAGTTATTTATTTTGATCAAATCTATTGATCGCGAGGAGTAGCGATAATTCAAATAATAATTAAAACACATCAATTTGCTAACGGTGATAATCGAATCAATCAATTAAAATAATTAGCAATTCCTATTAATCTGTTAATTATGGTGATTAAATCTATTGATCATCGCGATTAATAGAACATACTATAATCAGGGTTGTATGCCATTCAAAACACATCTCTTTCACAAAACTACGGATTTTCAAAACTGCGATAAGGTAATTCAAAATACCTTGCAAACTGCGAATTTCAAAACTACGATAAGGTAATTCAAAATACCTTTAACACATTCATACTAAATCTAAGGAGTACAACCCTGACCCAAACTACGTAGACTCTGATCCTCCCTAAGGAGGTACGTAGGCACTTGGATAACCAAGGCGAGTCCACTTCCCCAAAATCTCACTTTTCACCCTATTCATTTCCTTAGCTATAAACCTTAAACCTTAACATCTTTTAACCGCAAACCTTTGCCTTAAATCTAAAACCTTAGGAAAGGGTTAAGGGTGCCTAACACCTTCCCTTGACCCGAATATAATAACTTACCCCGAATCTCTTTGAAGGATAGAAAAACACTTAGAAAGGGGGGGATTGAATAAGTGTGACTTTAAAAACTTGGGCGATAAAAATAAATTGCACAATTATTTTTATCCTGGTTCGCTGTTAACGAAGCTACTCCAGTCCACCCCCGCAGAGATGATTTACCTCAACTGAGGATTTAATCCACTAATCGCACGGATTACAATGGTTTTCCACTTAGCCGCAACTAAGTCTTCCAGAGTCTTCTGATCACAACCTGATCACTCCAGGAACAACTGCTTAGTTCACTCCTAAGACTTTTCTAGAGTCTACTGATCAACACGATCACTCTAGGCTTAGTTCACTCCTAAGACTTTCTGCTCAGCCAACTGCCAAGACTTCCTGCTCAGCCAACTGCTAAGACTTCCTGCTCAGCCAACTGCTAAGACTTCCTAGAGTATACTGATCAACCGATCACTCTAGTTCCTTACAACTTAATGTAATCAATTCTAAGAGTTTACAAATGCTTCTTAAAAGCGATAATCACAACTGTGATATTTCTCTTACAGTTTAAGCTTAATCTCACTAAGATATTACAACAGCAATGTAGTGAGCTTTGATGAAGATGAAGATTCTGAGTTTTGATTTGAACAGCGTTTCAGCAAGTTAATTTGAATTGTATTGGTGCAGAATCGTTAACCTTGCTTCTCATCAGAACTTCATATTTATAGGCGTTGAGAAGATGACCGTTGAATGCATTTAATGCTTTGCGTGTTCCGTACAGCTTTGCATTTAATGTTATACGCTTTTGTCAACTACCTCGAGCCTTGTTCACGCTGTGTCTACTGACGTAGCCTTTAGTAGCTTTAACGTTCCTTTTGTCAGTCAGCGTAGTCTGCCACGTGTACTTCCTTCTGATCTGATGTTTGTGAATACGACGTTTGAATATCATCAGAGTCAAACAGCTTGGTGCATAGCATCTTCTGATCTTCTGACCTTGAAGTGCTTCTGAGCGTGATACCATCTTCTGATCTTCAGTGCTTCTGATCTCATGTTCTTCTGATGCTTCCATAGACCCATGTTCTGATTCTGCTTCGACCATCTTCTGATGTCTTGCCAGACCATGTTCTGATGTTGCATGCTGAACCATTTGAGACACAACTTCTGAGCGCTGAATTATGCGTACTCTTTATATATTTCCTGAAAGGGAAATTGCATTGGATTAGAGTACCATATTATCTTAAGCAAAATTCATATTATTGTTATCATCAAAACTAAGATAATTGATAAGAACAAATCTTGTTCTAACAATCTCCCCCTTTTTGATGATGACAAAAACATATATAAATGATATGAATTTGCGATCAGAAAGAGTAGACGGCAAAAGACAAATTACACAGCTATAGCATAAGCATATGAATATGTCTCCCCCTGAGATTAACAGTCTCCCCCTGAGATAAATAATCTCCCCCTGAAATAAATACTCGAAGAACTTTGATAAAAGACTTCCCTGATTATTTCGGTAGAGACGATCATATAAGCTTCTGCCTTCAGAGAATTCATAGCTTCTGACTTCTGCTTCCATTGGACAGCTTCAGAACTTGAATTTCTTTGATCTTCAGAACATTCACAGCTTCTGACTTCTGCTTCCATTCAGGACAGCTTCAGAACTTGAATTTCTGGATCTTTTAGAGCATTCACATCTTCTGATTTCTGCTTCCCTCGGATAGCTTCAGAACTTTGAATGTCTACCAACATCACTTCATGCTAGATTTGTATCAGAACATTGTTGAATGTACCAGAGCTTCATCAGAGCATCTCTACATCCTGAAATGTTATAGAACAAAAACTAAACGACAAAAGTCAGCATGAACGAGTTAGAACATAAAATGTATATTCAAATACATGATATGTATCAGAGCCAAATGTATCAGAGCATTTAGGCTAAAAACGTGTATCAGAGCAAATAATGTATCAGAGCCATAACATTATATGTATCAAAGCAAATAGAATTTTGTCAGAACAGGATAGACAATGATATTCAAATTCTATTATCAGTGCTTCTGATCCATTCTTCTTTCTTGCTTCTGATCTCTGAAGCTTGATAGCACTCAGCTTGCTTCAGTTTCCATGGTTTTGCTTCTTGTGTTTGCTTTGAAGATTCTCTTCACTTCTCTGTACCTGCAAAACACTTAAACCATATAGAACTTGCAGTTCTTGTTAGTGAATGTGTGGGAGCCTTTACCCAGCAACTGATAGATTTAATCAAATCATTTATCATTTATCTTTCTCCCCCTTTTTGTCATAACATCAAAAAGAATATTTTAAAAAAAAGATTCAGATGTATAAAACGACAAAAGAAAATATTAACTGGAATGTAAAACACAAAGAACTTTTTTATTGATAATCAAAAGATATTACAAAAGGTTCCTATGTTTGACAAGATGAGAAACATTCCTAGCAAATACAAAAAAGGATTTCCAAGGAGGAAATCACTACAAAAATTAAAAACAGAACCCTAGCAAGACACGCTCTGTGTCAACCCATCAAGAATCCCGGAGGACTTCTTGTCTTCCAGACTGAAACCTCCACTGTAGGAGAGATCCCAGAACCAAGGAGGAAGTGAGGGACAGTTCACAGACAGAGAGCTAATGTTGCAAGCGGGGCTTTCCCTCAACATAGAAGTCAAGAATATCATTCTTAACCTCCTCCCATAACTCAAGAAAGTCTTCTGTCTTTGGATGAAAGTTGATAACAACATCAAAGAAGAGTCTGACTTGAGAGGTATTAGAAGAGCCATCCCGAGATGCACAGAGATCTGTCGCCTTTGAGTCATGGAGCTTCAACAGGCTTAGGGTGAACGCTAGGTTTTGAGAGAAGAAATGAAAAACGAGAGAGAGAGAGAGAAAGAGAGAAAAAAACTTTTAAGAGGAAAGCAAAGAGATAGGAAACCAAAAACCATTTTGAAGAGTATTTAAAAGAAAATAAAGTGAAACGAATGAAGACTAGCATTAAATGTTACGTGACGTGAGGAGAGATAATAAAGACAAATGAGGTGACTGGCACAGTTACCTATGGTCGGCGTCCCTTCAACTGCACGCGCACTTATCCATGAATAGTAACGACAGGTTTACCATCCCGAGATAAAACGTAACAGCTGTTTTGCTTTAAAAGAGGTTCTGAATCAACTTAGACAATGAAACGTTAGTAATAACCGAATCATAATTTCTAAAAGAATTTAAACAGAACTTCTGATTAAAAGAAATGTTCCACATTCATTTCAGAAGATACTCATACATGAGAACTTCTCATCTTCTCATTCTGGGCATAAATCCATACTGATGTTCTTCAGAATGAATTTAAACCTATCTTCAGCCAGGGGTTTTGTAAAGATATCAGCCCATTGATGGTCTGTATCCACAAAGTTTAAAGAAATAACACCCTTCTGAACATAGTCCCTTATGAAATGATGTTTTATCTCAATATGTTTAGCTTTTGAATGAAGAATGGGATTCTTAGATAAACATATAGCAGAAGTATTATCACAGAATATAGGAATGTTACTCTCATATATCTGATAGTCTTCCAACTGACTTTTCATCCAGAGCATCTGTGTACTACAACCAGCAGCAGCAACATATTCTGCTTCTGTTGTTGATAGAGCAATAGTTGCTTGCTTCTTGCTGTACCAGGAGATCAAATGACTTCCAAGAAATTGGCAACTTCCTGAAGTACTTTTTCTTTCTATTCTGTCTCCAGCATAATCAGCATCGCAGAATCCTACTAAGTTGTATTCTTTAGATTTTCTGTAAACTAAGCCAACATTAGTAGTACCTTTCAGATACCTTAGAATTCTCTTAACAGCAGTTAAATGAGATTCTCTAGGATCTGATTGGAATCTAGCACACAAACAAACACTGAACAGAATGTCAGGTCTAGAAGCAGTCAAATATAGAAGAGATCCAATCATACCTCTGTATAACTTCTGATCTACCTTCTTACTTACCTCATCCTTACCTAGGATGCATGTTGGATGCATAGGAGTTTTGGCTTCTTTGCAGTCCAGAAGGTTAAACTTCTTCAGAAGTTCCTTCACATACTTGGTTTGGTGAACGTACGTTCCTTCTGATGTTTGATTTATTTGTATTCCAAGGAAGTACTTGAGTTCACCCATCATGCTCATTTCAAACTCAGCCTGCATAGACTTAGCAAACTCCTTTCCAAGTGTAGCATTAGATGTTCCAAAAATAATATCATCTACATATATTTGACAAATTAAAATATCCTTTTCAAAGGTTTTACAAAAGAGAGTAGTGTCCACTTTTCCTCTAGTGAAACCATTATCCAGAAGGAAAGAACTTAAGCGTTCGTACCAAGCTCTGGGAGCCTGTTTCAATCCATATAATGATTTCTTAAGTTTAAAAACATGATTAGGAGACATAGAGTCTTCAAAACCAGGAGGTTGATGGACATAAACTTCTTCATCTATATAACCATTTAAGAAGGCACTCTTAACATCCATCTGATAGAGAGTGATGTTATGTTGAGTGGCAAAAGAAATTAATAGACGAATAGATTCTAACCTGGCCACTGGTGCAAAGGTTTCTGTATAGTCAATCCCTTCTTGCTGACTATAACCCTGAGCCACCAATCTGGCTTTGTTTCTTACCACTTCACCTTTCTCACTGAGCTTGTTTCTGAAGACCCATTTTGTACCGATTATATTGAATCCATCTGGTCTAGGAACAAGATCCCAAACATCATTCCTTGTAAACTGATTTAGTTCTTCTTGCATAGCAATTATCCAGTCTGGATCTTCTAGAGCATGATCAACAGAAGTTGGCTCGATCAAAGATACAAGACCTAATTGACAGTCTGCATTGTTTCTAAGGAATGCTCTTGTTCTGATTGGATCATCCTTCTTTCCAAGAATGACATCTTCTGAATGACCAGAGATGAGTCTGGATGATCTTCTGACAGATGGTTCTTCAGATATGCTTAGATCTTCCAGAGAAGCTGATACTAGGTCTTCAGATTCTTTGCTTCTGAGAAGCTCTGCTTCTGATGCGTTGCTTCTTGGCTCAACAACTTCTGATATGTCAATATCATAACCTGCAAAATTATCAAACTGCTTTGGTTTTTCAGAACCAAGCTTATCATCAAACCTGATATTGATTGATTCTTCTACAACCAATGTTTCAGTATTGTATACTCTGTAGCCTTTTGAGCGTTCAGAATATCCAAGAAGGAAACATTTTTGAGCTTTGGAATCAAACTTACCAAGATGATCTTTAGTGTTCAGAATAAAGCATACACATCCAAAAGGATGGAAATATGAAATGTTGGGCTTTTTATTCTTCCACAATTCATAGGGAGTCTTATTTAGAATAGGTCTGATAGAGATTCTATTCTGAATATAGCATGCAGTGTTTATTGCTTCTGCCCAGAAATGCTTAGCCATATTGGTTTCATTGATCATGGTTCTGGCCATTTCTTGAAGAGTCCTATTCTTTCGTTCTACAACCCCATTTTGCTGTGGAGTTCTAGGACAAGAGAAATCATGGGCAATACCATTTTCTTTGAAGAATTCTTCAAAGGATCTGTTCTCAAATTCACCACCATGATCACTTCTGACCTTTATGATTTTACACTCTTTTTCAGATTGAATCTGAATGCAGAAATCAAAGAACACTGAATGAGTCTCATCCTTGTGTTTCAAGAATTTTACCCATGTCCAGCGGCTATAATCATCTACGATGACTAATCCATATTTCTTTCCTCTGACAGATGCTGTTTTGACTGGGCCAAACAGATCAATGTGCAAGAGTTCTAATGGCCTTGAGGTAGAAACAACATTCTTAGACTTGAATGCAGGTTTGGAGAACTTGCCCTTCTGACATGCTTCACACAGAGCATCTGATTTGAATTTCAGATTTGGGAGTCCTCTGACAAGATTTAGTTTGTTAATCTGAGAGATCTTTCTCAAACTAGCATGACCTAATCTCCTGTGCCAGACCCACTGCTCTTCAGAAACAGACATAAGACAAGTCACCTTCTGACTCATAAGATCTTGCAGATCTGTCTTATAAATGTTATTCTTCCTCTTGCCTGTAAATAGGATTGAGCCATCCTTCTGATTTACAGCCTTGCAAGACTCTTGATTAAAGATTATATCATAACCATTGTCACTCAATTGACTGATAGATAAGAGGTTATGTGTTAATCCTTCTACAAGAAGTACATTAGAGATAGAAGGAGAGTTACCAGACTTTATAGTTCCAGAGCCAATTATCTTGCCCTTCTGATCTCCTCCGAACTTGACTTCTCCTCCAGACTTAAGCACCAGGTCTTGGAACATAGACCTTCTTCCTGTCATGTGTCGCGAGCATCCAGAGTCCAGGTACCATGACATGTTGTGCTTTGTCCTTCTTGCAGCCAAGGATATCTGCAATAGGAATAATCTTATCCTTAGGTACCCACATCTTTTTGGGTCCTTTCTTGTTAGATTTTCTCAAGTTCTGATTGAACTTGGATTTAACATTATAAGCAATAGGAGGAACAGCATGATAATTTTTAATATGAGTTTCATGATATTTCCTAGATTGTGTCACATGCTTTTTGGTGTGTGTTATGTGAAAACTTTGTGCATGTGAGGTGTGCCTAATATCATGAGAGTGGCCATACTTGAACTGATCATACAATGGCTTGTATGTAATTTTCATTTCATCAACAGGTTCAAGTTTGTATGGGGTTTCACCCTCATAACCAATGCCTACTCTTTTGTTTCCAGACACAGCATATATCATAGAAGCTAGCTGACTTCTGCCAATACTTCTAGATAAGAACTTCCTGAAACTTAAATCATATTCTTTCAGAATATGGTTCAGACTAGGAGTGGATTTTTCTGAATTAGAAGGAGATCCAACATTATTGGATAATTTTAAAAGTTTTTCTTTTAATTCAGAATTCTCCAACTCAAGCTTCTTTGTTTCAAATTCAAATTGCTTTTTCAGCTTTTTGTATTTGAGACTAATCTGAGACTTGAGTTCCAGAAGTTCAGTTAGACCGGAAACTAACTCATCTCTAGTAAGTTCAGAAAATACCTCTTCAGAATCTGATTCTGATGTAGATTCTGATCCGTCATCTTCTGTCGCCATCAGCGCACAGTTGGCCTGCTCATCTTCTGAATCATCTTCTGACTCATCCCAGGTTGCCATAAGACCTTTCTTCTTATGAAACTTTTTCTTGGGACTTTCCTTCTGAAGATTTGGACATTCATTCTTGTAGTGTCCAGGCTCATTGCATTCATAGCACATGACCTTCTTCTTGTCAAATCTTCTTTCATCAGAAGATTCTCCACGTTCAAATTTCCTTGAACTTCTGAAGCCTCTGAACTTCCTTTGCTTGCTCTTCCAGAGTTGATTTACCCTTCTGGAAATCATGGACAGTTCATCTTCTTCTTCAGATTCTGATTCTTCAGGATCTTCTTCTCTAGCCTGAAAAGCGTTAGTGCATTTCTTGATATTAGATTTTAATGCAATAGACTTACCTTTCTTTTGAGGCTCATTTGCGTCCAGCTCAATCTCATGACTTCTCAAGGCACTGATAAGCTCTTCCAGAGAAACTTCATTCAGATTCTTTGCAATCTTAAATGCAGTTACCATAGGACCCCATCTTCTGGGTAAGCTTCTGATGATCTTCTTTACATGATCCGCCTTGGTGTATCCCTTGTCAAGAACTCTCAATCCAGCAGTAAGAGTTTGAAATCTTGAAAACATCTTTTCAATGTCTTCATCATCCTCCATCTTGAAGGCTTCATACTTCTGGATTAAGGCTAGAGCTTTAGTCTCCTTGACTTGAGCATTTCCTTCATGAGTCATTTTCAAGGACTCATATATGTCATAGGCCGTTTCCCTGTTAGATATCTTCTCATACTCAGCATGAGAGATAGCATTCAGCAAAACAGTTCTACATTTATGATGATTCCTGAAAAGCTTCTTTTGATCATCATTCATTTCTTGCCTTGACAGCTTCACGCCTCTGGCATTTACAGGATGTTTGTAACCATCCATCAGAAGATCCCATAGATCACCATCTAGACCCAGAAAGTAACTTTCCAGTTTATCTTTCCAGTATTCAAAGTTTTCACCATCAAATACCGGCGGTCTAGTATAACCATTGTTACCGTTGTATTGCTCAGCAGAGCCAGATGTAGATGCAGGTGTAGGTGTAGTCCTTTCACTTTCATCAACCATCTTTTAAATGAAGCGTTTTTCTCTTCCTGAATCTTTTCTAAACACGGTTAAGTGCTTGCACCTTAGAACCGGCGCTCTGATGCCAATTGAAGGATAGAAAAACACTTAGAAAGGGGGGGATTGAATAAGTGTGACTTTAAAAACTTGGGCGATAAAAATAAATTGCACAATTATTTTTATCCTGGTTCGCTGTTAACGAAGCTACTCCAGTCCACCCCCGCAGAGATGATTTACCTCAACTGAGGATTTAATCCACTAATCGCACGGATTACAATGGTTTTCCACTTAGCCGCAACTAAGTCTTCCAGAGTCTTCTGATCACAACCTGATCACTCCAGGAACAACTGCTTAGTTCACTCCTAAGACTTTTCTAGAGTCTACTGATCAACACGATCACTCTAGGCTTAGTTCACTCCTAAGACTTTCTGCTCAGCCAACTGCCAAGACTTCCTGCTCAGCCAACTGCTAAGACTTCCTGCTCAGCCAACTGCTAAGACTTCCTAGAGTATACTGATCAACCGATCACTCTAGTTCCTTACAACTTAATGTAATCAATTCTAAGAGTTTACAAATGCTTCTTAAAAGCGATAATCACAACTGTGATATTTCTCTTACAGTTTAAGCTTAATCTCACTAAGATATTACAACAGCAATGTAGTGAGCTTTGATGAAGATGAAGATTCTGAGTTTTGATTTGAACAGCGTTTCAGCAAGTTAATTTGAATTGTATTGGTGCAGAATCGTTAACCTTGCTTCTCATCAGAACTTCATATTTATAGGCGTTGAGAAGATGACCGTTGAATGCATTTAATGCTTTGCGTGTTCCGTACAGCTTTGCATTTAATGTTATACGCTTTTGTCAACTACCTCGAGCCTTGTTCACGCTGTGTCTACTGACGTAGCCTTTAGTAGCTTTAACGTTCCTTTTGTCAGTCAGCGTAGTCTGCCACGTGTACTTCCTTCTGATCTGATGTTTGTGAATACGACGTTTGAATATCATCAGAGTCAAACAGCTTGGTGCATAGCATCTTCTGATCTTCTGACCTTGAAGTGCTTCTGAGCGTGATACCATCTTCTGATCTTCAGTGCTTCTGATCTCATGTTCTTCTGATGCTTCCATAGACCCATGTTCTGATTCTGCTTCGACCATCTTCTGATGTCTTGCCAGACCATGTTCTGATGTTGCATGCTGAACCATTTGAGACACAACTTCTGAGCGCTGAATTATGCGTACTCTTTATATATTTCCTGAAAGGGAAATTGCATTGGATTAGAGTACCATATTATCTTAAGCAAAATTCATATTATTGTTATCATCAAAACTAAGATAATTGATAAGAACAAATCTTGTTCTAACACTCTTAACTGCGTAGGGTTTCCTATTCGCCCTGGTAGAATAGGTGGCGACTCTAAAATCTTAATTTTTAGGGCAGGTTGCTACACATATAATAGTAAAGGGGTTAAATCATTTCCCCAAAATTACCCGGGAATGAAAGGTGCAAATAACAAATTGTGTGTTGTTAATTCTCTTATTCTGCTCTTTGGAACTAGTTAGAGATCAAAGAGGATGACTTCACAGTGTGTATTGCGGTGGTTCAAAATTTTCAATGCAGTAGAGAGAGGATGACTTGCAAGGTTATGATTCAAACACTCAAGTTAATAAGATTGTAAAAATTGGAATTTGAATGAGAATGAATTGATACCTAGAGAGTGACACACTTTCCTCTCTAAATAGGAGAGATAGTTGATAAATGCATGCGCAGGGGATGCAGCCAATCGTTGGATTGACATGGGAGATTGAGATAGTACCCTCGTGATAGCTTCTGACTTCGCTAGTAGGCCTCCCGCTTCTTGGGCTTTGCGGCCTGTCCAAAACTGTTTCCCCTAAACCCTTGTTTGTGCTATGAAGGGCGAGAATTTATGACATACATTGTTAATCATCCATGGGATTCGCGTGCTTAGGTGTCTTAGATGAGACATTGCTGCCTTGGGGAACAGGCACATTAAGTGTTATTTTTGGAAGTTGTAATGTAACACCGGGATAGAATCATACATCTTTACCAACAAGCAACGTCGTTACTCCTCCTTAGGAATGCTCGAGTGCTCTTGGTTCTTTTTTAGAAGATCTCCACTGTTGGTAGTCCATTGTTGATCACATGACCTTAAGTGCTTGAATAGAATATAAAGGATTTCTCAAAGTATTCTTTTGCCGTTTTGTTATGAGCTATCTGCGAAAAGAATGTTTTGTTCCTCTATTATTGTTTCTTTAGAACATTTCATTCTATTGTTGAATCAAACTTAGACGATCTTGCTCATTGATATTGGTTTTAATGTTGGATCAATCCTACTTCTGAGCTCAAAGTTCATGCTTCCCTTCATTCTTGCGCTATCTCATTCTTGGAGTGGTTTTGATGTCATCAACATCCTTATCTTTATTGGCATCCTTAATGACATCTTTATTACTTTCTCTGCCCCACAATGAGTGACCCAGTTGACTATTTCACATATATTAAAAAAAGTGTAATAATTAAAGAGAGAGAATAATATTTTTTATTAAAGTACTCTTTATCATGTATTAAGAGTGATGAAAGTGGTAATAATTAAAGGGTACAATTGAAAAAAAGAATTAATTTGCATTGTAAATTGAAATCGATCATTCATTTTGAGACACTTTATTATTCCAAATGGGTCACTTGGGATGGAGGGAGTAGCATTTTTGCTATTATTTTCACAAACTTATATAGGATCACTTTAGAGAGGGCATTATGCAAGTCTAGTTATCCATTAACTTAAGAAAGGCGACTATATAGGCATACCAGTAGTCATAAATAGTAGCATCAAGAATTTGTGGACGGTTAATAGAACCTTCTTCTTTAGTATAGTTCATCTTAAACAAAATAGATAGCTTGGAACATACCCAACTAGAGTAAGATGTATACTCTAACGGTAATTGAAAATTTGTTTGATTAGTAACAAGATATCTCACATAATGTTGAAATCACGTGTGAGACAAGATTACCTAAAAATAATTGATGAAAATAAAACGAATAAAAAGTATAAGACACAAATAATTGATAACCCAGTTCGATGTAATTGTCATCTACATTTGGAGGATTGTAGCCCTTTAGGAAAGGAAATTCACTAATTATAAGTAGTCAATAGTACACTACATTCTCATATGAACTCTCTCACTTTCACCCAAATACTCTTCTAAATATTTGTAAGAACGTACAATTATTTAGGAGGTGAAACACTTCACAAATATAAACAAAAAAAATTATATTTGTCTCTTAAGTAGAAATGACTAACGAAGATAGAGTTTACAAAACACGGTCCAAAATACTCAACTCAAAACCTTATGTTGCTTATGAACTCTTTCATCAATGTATTTTCAAATTTGGAATATGGTCTCTTTATATAGATTTCTCGATCCACCAAATAGCACACTAAAGTAAAAGAAAATTTAGACTAAATTAAATCTTCGACATATCAAATCTTTTGTTGAAAACAAATCAAATTAAATTTTTTATTGAAAACAAATCCAATTAAATCTTTTTCAATGAAATTTTTCCAAAACACACTAATCTAATCTAGAGCAAAATAAATCTTTCTAATTTTAAACTTAAATCATTTGGATTTAAATGAACAAAAAAATCTGTACAAAAGAAAACATAGGATAATTGAGAAATCCGAGTCAAAATGTTTCATCACAATGTCTCAACAATATTTGAGACATGTTGTTAAACATAGTTGAAACATTTTACTAAACAAATTCTCTACAAAGTTATGACAATCTATATGTCATAACATATATTTCACCTTACAAAATTATGTGAATGCCATCTCATGATAGTTTTAGAACGAGACTGACAATGAGAGTTAGTATAATCCTCCATCATTTAGTAATGAGTTCTACCGTGTTGGTAATAAAAGAGCCATGCTTATAACACAAAATTTACAACAAGTACTTCTATTTAGAACATAGTTCCCACGTAGTTCTCAGAATAGCAATTACATTTATTTTTTTAACATCATTGAACTTGTGTCTCTTTCTATGTCCTGCTTATAGTACATTTTTCCCCCAATTATAGTAAGTTTTAATTACACAATAGTATCTAGACTCACTAGAAAATGGAAACTTTATTTTAGTAGAAATTTTTTAAATAGAAACCCTATCATAGCTATCAAACAAGTGGCAAATTAACTACACCATAACCATGATAGTGACACTCATATTTTTTGTTCATGAATTTGGGAGGGTATATATGCAATTTAATAGAGTTAGGACCCTATCATGATCCATCTATTACTGAATGTGATATGCTATGTATCCCCACATAAACCTAAATCTTTGTCTCCCCACCTCAGTATGGAATTCTAAGGAAAATAAGTTTAATTGCATGATAATTAATGTACTTAAATTTAAACCTAATTAAGTAGTGGTGGCCCGTGAAGAAAGCTATTATTATTGATCCAATTTTCTTGTGTGGTCACACCCCTAGAAGTACAACCCACTGGCTTTGTGTGATAGTATGAATCATGCATATGGGTTGTGTTTTGAATGATCTATTATTACCTCTATTTATAAATAAGGACATGGTATCATCATGTTTTTTTTCTTTCTTTCGCACTCTGGTTTTTAGGAAAATAGAGTCTTAGACACTCGTTATATATTGTTTCGGTTAGAAATCAAACTCGATATCTCTTGAACTTTCGTTCTTTCGCAAAAGTTCGTTTACCAGTTGAGCATAAGTATTTGGTTGGCATCGTCATGTTAAGTGAATCAATATTTATTCTTTTTTATATATGATTATTAATAGTTAACTAAATGATGGGTTGAAACTTTACTTCAAGTGTTGAAAGTGTTAGAATTTTTTAATAAATTTTATGAAAAACGTGAATTTAGTCATGTATCTATAATATTCATTTCAAAATATATTTCTTGGTAAGGTAACATTAACGGTGAAACAATTAAAAGATTGTCCAGCTTCATTTCATATAAGTGTGATCTGATTAAAGAAACACACATGCATTCTGCTTATAGTTTGTTCACTTTA
Organism: Vicia villosa; assembly: GCF_029867415.1. Lineage (NCBI taxonomy): Eukaryota > Viridiplantae > Streptophyta > Magnoliopsida > Fabales > Fabaceae > Vicia > Vicia villosa. The sequence goes on from NC_081181.1 coordinate 219,560,177, forward strand.
TTTTATTTCACGTGGCAAACAATTAGCAACCAACATTCATTTTAAAATTATAAAACACGCATTCATCCTCTTCGAACATCAAAACAAGAATAAATAAAAATTAACTAAATATTCAAACTCAATATTGGAGTATACTAAATATAGCATAGTTGCTTTAAGAAGTTAATTAGAATAGTGGTTAGAAGTAGTTTGGAGAGTTAGTTAGAACAATTAAGTCTAGGCTTGAGTAACTAACTAGTAGTCTTGCACAAATTTGTATATATAGCTTTCTATTCGTTTGTATATCAAGTGTGAGTATCAGTCTTATATTGAATGAAAAAATAGATGTTAAATATTTTATAAGTGAGAAGACTCATAAGACAATGTCTTAAGGTTTTGGTTTAATATGATATGTCCAACTCATTTAAAGTGAGTGTTGAAAGTCCAATATGATGATTTCGGGATCCTCTCATGATCCAAAACTATCACCCATGTACAAAGTAATGAACTAATTCTATTGAAGACAAGAAGATCTTAGGATATCTCTTTATGCTCCATAGTTCATTTATTATAGTATCATAGATGTCTAACTAGCGACCGCTTCTGATTCTAATTCATCTTCTTCTTCTCTAATTTACGCTGTAAATTTAAGCTCATATAAGCTTTCATTCTCTATCTAAGAATTTCTGCGGATCAATTTCTTCATCAAGTTTCAAAGAAGCTTCAATGGTATGCCAAGGAAATTCTCTGCAAAATACACAACATGTGATTCAATCTTTTTCATCGGAAATGGTGAATTTAAGTTTGTTCAACACATTTGCACTAAAGCTATCAATCAAACTCCAAGAAAATAACTTCCTCATGTGGAATTAGCATGTATAAAGAGACATTTTGTTTCACAAACTTCACAAAATGGTGGTAAATTCTTGCATTCTCCTATATTTAAAACTAGCAACGATAAATCAACTAATATTGTTTATGAAGACTACGAGTCATGGATTGTTCAAGATAAAGCATTTTTTACTCAGTTGATATCTACAATTTTGGAAATTGTGTTACCACACATGGTTTCATGTAAACATGCCTATTAAGTACGAGACAAGGTGCATAATCACTTATGTTCATAAACGAGAGCTTGAATTCATCAACTAAGATCTCAGTCGAAGACTAGCAAGAAAAGTAACCGTTCGATCTCTAAGTATGTTCTTCAAATTTGAGTCATAACATATTCAATGCTAGTTGTTGGCGATTCAATATCTGAAAGGGACTAGATTGATGTAATACTTCTAGGCCTACCGAAATAGTACAATCCTTTCATTATGATGATATATGATAGATTTGAACCAACTGACTTATATGATGTTGAGGCATTATTACATTTTCAAAAAGCACAGTTGGATAAATTTTGCCAAGAGCTTTTGACTCCAAGTACAACTATTAATGGTGCTTAAGTTGTATCCAACAATTTTATAACAAAAATTGAGTTGCACTAGGTCCATATAACCATTTTGTGGCTGAGCTCATTCATTTAGAGGAATAGGTTGTGGGAGACAGACGAACACCACGGGTAATAAACCAACATGTCAACTTTGCAACAAATATGGTCATGTTGTTATTGATTGTTGGCACACATATGATGAGTAATTTGAACCTTCACTATTTAAGCCTCAAGCACAACCTTATTCCTCTAGTGGTAGTAGTTAGAGTCATGACAATAAAAAAAATTAGGCATCTACATCTACTCAGGCAACTACACTCTTAATTAATCAGGACAACCTCCAAGTTCCTAAAGGCCAAGAGTCTCAGGCTTGGTTTACAGACTCAGGTGCATCACATCATATTACTCTGTGTCCTTCAAACTCACAAAATGTTCAATCTTATGTTTATCCTAGTGTGGTATTAGTTTGAAATGTTGTTTTTGTTATAAATAGTGGTGCAATATGGCACGCTAGGCTAGAGCATGCTCATCCTAAAGTTATTCATAGTTTTTTTTGCATTATATAATATTCAATAAAGTAATAAGAACTCCCCTGATTTTTGCAATGCTTGTTGTCTTGGCAAGCTTCACAGGCTTTATGTTCATTTAAATCTAACTAAGTATAACAGTTCCTTTGATATTATTCACATTGACTTATGGGGGCACCCCCTTCACCATCTAGAGGTGGATACTCTCACTATGTTTCTTTTGTAGATACTTTTACAAGATACAAATAGATTTACCTATTGAAGCAAATAAATGATACCTTGTCTGCCTTCAAATTATTCCAAAGTTTTTCTTGGACTCAGTTTAATCCCAACATCCGAGCAGTCCAATCATATATTGGTTGTGAGTTCAAGCCCTTTACAAAATATCTTAGTGAATTTAGCATTATGCATAGGCTTACATGTCCACACACGTTTCATAAAAATGGGAGATTAAAAAGAATGGACAAACATTATGGAAATGAGCCTCACTTTGTTAGCTTATGTCTCCCACCACACAGAAAATTCATTGGTTGTAAGTGGATTTTCAAGGTCAAAGAAAATCTAGATGAAAGCATTAATAGATACACAACTAGGCTTATATTAAATGGCTTTCATCGACAACAAGGGTTTGATTTACATGAAACTTTTTCTCCTATAGCCAAGCCTACCACCATTATAATCATATTGTCTTTGGCTTTTACATACAATGGAAAATCCATCAAATTGATATCAATAATTTTTTTCTCAATAATGATCTTCAAAATATAAGTGTGCATGCAACAACCACCTGGTTTTTTCAACACCAACTCAATCATTATATGCAAATTAAAGAAGGTAATTTATGGTCTAAAATAGGCTGCAATGGCATGGTATAAAAAACTCCATCAAGCTTTATTTCAATTTGTCTTTTCCTCCAGCAAGTGTGATCATTCAATATTTGCCTATAAGCATCAAGACATCACCACACATGCCTTGGTGTAGGTTGAAGATATTTTTTTCAATTATCACGTCTCCTAAACTAATTCATAATTTGATCACAAAGCTTCATAGCAAGTTTGCACTGAATAAACTTGGAAAACCAAAGTATTTTCTTGGAAATGAGGTGCATCATCAACCCAATGGAGCTATGTTTCTAACACACACCAAGTATATGAAAGATTTATGAACCAAGGCCAACATTACTGATGCAAATGGGATAAGCACACCTATGTTCAACCATTACAAACTGAGCAAATATGGAATTGACACATTAATTGATTTTCCCTTTACATGCCAAAAATTAGAGCTCTTTAATATGTAACTTTAACAAGACATGACATAGCTTACTGTGTCAATAAAGCATGTCTATTCGTGTTTAAACTTTCAGAATCGTATTGAAGCCTAGTCAAACACATTCTTCGATACCTAAGTGGTACATCTCATCAAGGCTCACTTATTTCTTCAACCAATCCTTTGCAGAAATTCTCCTTAAGGGCCTACAGTGATTCATATTGGACTAGTGATCCTGATGATAAAAGATCTACCTCAAGATCGTGCATGTATTTTGGTACCAACCTAGTCTCATGGAACTAAAAAAAAAACAATCTTTGGTGGCATGATCTAGTACTAAAGTTGAGTATAGATTGAGCTTTGACACACACTACCTCTAAATTCTTATGGCTTGAATCTCTTGTCACTGAGCTACATGTCAACTATCTTGCAGCGACTCTTCTATGCGACAACTTAAGTGTTGTGATGCTATCTTATAACATGATCCTTCATACTAGAACCAAGTACATAGAAATGAAAATATATTTTGTTTGTGAGAGAACTGTGGCAAACAGACTTAAAATTCAACATGTACCTGGGGCTGCACAAATTGTTGATTCTCTCACAAAAGTCTCTATCTACCAACTTGTTCCAAGATTTTTGGCTAAAGCTCGAATTTGTTTCCTCTCTCCAACCATGAGCTTGTGTATTGGAGTTTACTAAATGTAACATAACTACTTTACTAAGTTAGTTAGAATGGTGTTTAAAAGTAAAGAGAGTTAAATAGAATAACAAACTATTGCCTTGTGTAACTAACTAGTAGCTTTGCATAGGCATATACAACTTTCTATCACACATGTATAAAGTAATGAACTAATTCTAATGAACACATGAAGATCTTGTTATATCTTTCTATGCTTCATAGTTCATTCATTACGTAAAAAAATCAATAAACTCGAAAATTAAAATTAAAATTAAAAAACAAGAAAAATGATCATATCAATATTGTGGTCATTAATCATGTCGGTTATGAAAAATAAACTACCATCGGTCACTTGATCTACAAGATTGGAAATATTGACAAGTCTATGATTAAAAGGTTTCAAAAAGATGGTGAGAAGAACGAACGTTCATTCAAGTATGTATGGGTAGGGGTGTTCAAAATCAAACCGGCCCAACACAAAACCACGAAACTGGACCGAATCAAATCAAAATCGTAAAAAAACGCATTTGATTCGGATGTGTTTGAGCCATTTTTAACAAAACCACGCGGTTCGGTTCGATTTGCAGTTTTGTAATTTACAAATCGAACCAAACTGATTCAAACCGCATTATGTTACAACCAACATTCCCTTAACCCACATCCAACTCAAACTCAAACCTATTATGCCTTAGTCTTACGATTACGAATAATTTTCCCTTCCTCACACTAAAGGTTTTAGTTTAAGTCTTCTCAAATCCTACCTAGTGGTATCGCGCCTTTTTCTCATATTCTTTTTCAAGTACATATCACATCTTCTTCTCTAGTTTCTTATCTCTTAAGTTCTTTCTTTTTCATCTTATTATTTTTATTCTACTCTTTTCTCTTCCAATTATGTTTTTGATGCTCCTCTGATTCTCTAATCTCTCCTCTCTTTTGCTCTTTTTTTTTTCATCTTCTCTAATCTTTCACTCCTTTTTTTTCTTTCTATTTCATTATAATGTTTTTGATATTGTTTTATGCTACTATTTTATGTTTTTTATTCCACTTTTATCTAATATTATTTTTGTATATGAAAATTTGTTGTTCAAATATAATGAATTTTGTTATTATTTGATAACGCATAAATGATTAAATACAAAGTTATGTTGTCATCTATATGTATAGCTCAATAATTTTAAAAAAAAAAAAACGAACCAACCGAATCAACCCAAACCGCATTAGTTTGGTTTGGTTCGGTTCAATTTTATTTCTAAAAGTCAATCGAACCACACACTTTTTTTCTTTCGGTTCAGATGATTTTTTAGATAAAAACCACTCAAACCGCACCGCAAATACCACTATGGATGCTTGAGAAGCTCAAAGGTAAAGCTAGACGTGAAAGATGTATTACAATTGACATTGCCTTGTGGAAGTTTAAGACAACTAAGTAGTATTGCACTTAGTATTATGCTTGTATTGGATGTGTGGTTTTTTTTAGCAAAACTGATTCATTGAGTGTAAAAATGTGAGGAAGTCTAAGGAACCTTTAGACCAATAGTAAAAATGTTACTGTTAAATTTTATGGATTTACTTTAATTAATTATTAAATAAAATATAATTATAATATCAATTATTATTTTATTAGATAAAATGAATAATATATTGGGCTTAATTGTTGAATGACCCGTGATGGGTTGGTCCATTCTTTTGGTTAGCCTGCTGAGAGGTCCCTTCTCTCATCTGGTGGTTATATATTCTGACTATCCCATTAGGTCAGATATCAAGCCGTCGTACCATCAGATAGAGGGCAGTAGTACTCTCAGTTTATCGTTTTTATATTCGTTTAAATGGATTCAACCATGACAGGTACATGTTTATTGCAATATTTTATTATAATGTATCGTACAATTATATCTATGAATTTGGTTATACGGTTCATATTCCATCCATTGGTATCAGAGCCTTATGATAGATATATTGTACAACTATTTTGATGTCTGTGATTATTAAAATTGCATATGGCTTATTATGTCTTTGTTGTGTGCTAGATGATTGAATTATGTAACGAAAAATACAATATTTTTTTTCTTTCATAAAACCCATAAAATCAAATCGATGGTTTCAGAAGCGATTTAAATTAAAAAAAAAAAGAATGGAATGAATTTGGTGTCTGTGATTGTACGAATAATATACTTAAACCTTTTTCATTCAGATTTCATTGAGAACTAGTGTTTTTATTTTTATTTTTTTGGGTTAAAAACCTTAAATTCTGGATTTGCAATGATCGATTATCGATTTTTGAAATAAACATGCGGAATCATTCTGTTTTTGAATAACGATGAAAATTGATATAAAACTTTATTATTTTGTGTTGAGAATTGAATGAAATAATTCGGATCTTAAAGCGAGTCGTATGAACTGTTTTTTCTGCAAACCGGGTGAAGGAGATGAACCTCCCCTCTTACCTTGCTCTGATACCAATTGATGGAATATGAACCGTATAACCAAATTCATAGATATAATTGTACGATACATTATAATAAAATATTGCAATAAACATGTACCTGTCATGGTTGAATCCATTTAAACGAATACAGAAACGATAAACTGAGAGTACTACTGCCCTCTATCTGATGGTACGACGGATATCTGACCTAATAGGATAGTCAGAATATATAACCACCAGATGAGAGAAGGGACCTCTCAGCAGGCTAACCAAAAGAATGGCCCAACACATCACGGGTCATTCAACAATTAAGCCTAATATATTATTCATTTTATCTAATAAAATAATAATTGATATTATAATTATATTTTATTTAATAATTAATTAAAGTAAATCCATAAAATTTAACAGTTACACCCTCTAAACTTGATTCTATTGCATGTCAAATCCAAGACACTAAATATTGGTTACAATTTCTTCCATTTCACATATCTCAATTTTTTAATAGAATGCAAAATATATCATTCGATTGTGGAGAGAAATCATAGAACTACCTTCACTTATATTAAAGACGGAGTATGGAAGATACCTAATAATTTACCATAAAGATCTGTTATAGGTTTTTCTAAGTTTGAAATTTTTGGATTTTTATGAGTTTGATTTTCTTTTTTTCTGAATTTTTTAGTATGAGAAAGATTATTCAAAATATTTAGTTGGATTTTTTAGTTTTGAAATATGAAAAGGAAACTATTTTATTTTTTAAAATTTTGAAAATTGTTTAATTATTTTTTAATTTTTTAATTTTTAAATAATTTTTTTCATACATACTTAAAATACTGTAAAATATTTAATAATTAAATTTTAGAATTTTTTAAAATGAGAAAAATTAAATATGAATTTTTTAAATTTCAAAATATTAGGATAAAAGTTTAAGTTTTTTTTTAAACATTCTCAGCATGTCTCTAAAATAATCATTAAAAAATACGCATTGGTTTAACAGCAAAGACTAAAACTACATGCATAATAATTTTGCAAGAATCAAAACATGTTATTTTTTTAAGAATAATGCTATTTAGTACGAAGGAAATTAGGGAAGAATTGAAGGAAATTAGAGAAGAAATGCAAGAATGAACACATGTCACTATATTATAGGGAAATTTTTAATTTATTTTTTAATTTAATTTCCTTTTTAATTAATAGGAATCATGGGGTGGTGGTAATAATGAAAGGAAATTAAATTAAAAAATAAATTAAAAATGTACCCAAATTAAATTAAAAAATAAATTTTTACATTTAAATCTATGAAAGGAAATTAAATTAAAAAATAAATTAAAAATAAATTTGGTTATACGGTTCATATTCCATTAAATTAAAAAATAAATAATGAAAGGAAATTTTTAATTTATTTTTTAATTTAATTTCCTTCCGTACCGACTAATCCACCCGCTCAGGACCTCAAAGGAAACAAACCCTTGAGACTCAAGCACTCTCCCACTAAACAAACCCTCTCGGGTTAAAAGTGGTAGATTTGTGAAGATTTTATTCCAATGTAAATTAGAAGAACCAACGTTCAAATCAGTTAGTTTAGAGAGATATTTTATAAGGTTGAATGAAATTATATATCTTATAGCTTGAAAATGAATTTATATACTGTTGACCGTTGAAAATATTCTCGGTAGACTCGGCGTGAACGTGAACCAGAGAAGGTCGTTGAATTATTTTTATTTCAGACGATTTAAAATAAATAAGTGGCTTCATTCATGCGTAGAAGTGATAAAATGAGTTTCGTCTGTTGGACATGTCTGTTTTACCCATATTTTTTGCAGAATAAAACAAGATTCTAGGGTTGCACTCTCTAATATATTTGTCCCGTTCCGTTTTTTTTTAACTTCAGCATATGCGGATATTAACAAGAAAATTTTCAATTTTTAAATTTAAAAAGTGCAATATATGCAAGCCCGTTATAGACAACACTCATTTTTTTGTGAAATGGGGTAAAATTTTAAACCTACATCCTCAGCAAAACCCGTTCTATCCGTCTCGTCTCATTTTTTTGCAAACTTTTACAAGATAAGACTAAACGGGAGTGAAATGCCCATTTGTTAATTCTAAATGTGCGATAGTCCAATTATTCGTACCTGTTAATAGAGACCTCTCTTATCATCCTAATCATGTTAGACCGTTTAACCGACCCGAAACATTTTTATTCGCATAAATAGCACTCCTTAATAAAATGACTTAACTGGTAGAAACATTTGATTGTACTAGTTTGAAATATTAATCAAGGAATCCTTAGATAGCGGAACACCATACCAATTTGACTATTTGAGAATTTACCATAAACTTATTGAAACAAGAGAATCAATCAGTACCAAACAAAAACACATATCGGGAATATTCAATTACTTTTTCCCTTGCTATTCTGCATTGAAGTGGAAGAATCCAAGCATCCAGTGAGGGCCAGCAGTATTCCAGAAAAAACCATATCTGCAAGATTCCATGGTTCATCATGGGAACTACCGAGTAACCATTGAATCAAAGTACAGAAATTAATGAAATTTTTGTTTGTTTCTACTAAGATTTGGCACAGGACCTGACAGTTAGGTAAGGTGTCAAGCAAACTTATTTTGATTATAATTAAACAAAGATACACAAGCCTAATTAATTTGAATAAACAGATAAAAACACCCATGATCTCGCCATTTTTTTAGTGTGGATGATTTTCAACATGCATGTGTTTGCATGTGCCAAGTTGCCTTCCCAAGATTGTTGGTTGGTCATCGGTTCTTGTCCTACTAGATCCTATTTTCTTTTCTTAATAATTCATCCACGTGTACTTTCTTGTTTATAAACAAAATTCTTATACTTATCTGACTTGAAATATTTATAAATAATTATTAAATTAAATATTTAAAATTATTTTTTTAAAGGTACTAATTTAATAATATTGTTGAGGCTATTAAGTATTAAGGAGAGTCACGCGAGGGCGCATTTTAATTTGAAATATTTGTTTTAGAGTAATATACTTTGTGAGAGATATATCAAATTCTCATAAAAAAATCTTAAAGTGATAGATACGTGAGTTCTCTTATTTTTAAATGTTTAAATCTTTGCATTTCTATTTAATGTGAAATTTTATCATATTACTCACACTTGTAATTCCTTTTCAACAAATACAACGGTTAAAAATTGAATTGAATCATACACGAACGATTAAATTCATTTAATTCAACAAACTCATATCTTTAGTATTTAATGAGAGAGATACCAAAATTGTTTTAAAACCACCTAAATGAAACTTATCAACATTCCATCAAAATGATAATGCTCAATTAACTATATACCTCTTAAAGCATATTTTTAAAATACAAATTATTAAAATTTACACATACCATACAAAGCTGGAAAAAAACCAATTACTATTTCAAGAAGTATGGTATAAAAAAAAGTCATAAATTAATAATATAAATTAGTTTATTAAATTTTTTACTTTTATTTTAATATTCGAAATTCAAAGAATTCAAAGAATATAAATGAGATGGAAGATTTTGGAACTTTCATTGATGAGAGCAATCTTGTTGATGTTCTTTGTAAGGATAAAAAAAATCAGTTGGTTTAATGACGATGGGAAAGTTATGAGTAGAATCGATAGTTTTTTGTTTTTGAAATTATAGTGAGTAGATGGGTGGTTAGGCAGTTTATTGGGTCTCGTGATATTTCTGACCATTACTCAATTTGGTTGATGGTGGATGCAGCGAATTAGGGTCCGAAACATTTCAAATTTAACAATAAATAGTTTTTTAACAAAGATTTTGTTCCTTTTGTTGAATCCGAATGGAAGAAGTTAGTGGTGGAAGAAAAATGAGACTTAATTCTTAAAGAGAAGTTGAGGTTGCTAAAAGAAAGATTTAGATGGTGGAGTAGTGAGGTGTTTGAGAGGATTGATATGAAATTGGAGTAGGGAGTGAGGGATTTGAACGAAGCAGATGATTTCCTTGCTCTTGACATTGATTGTGGGCGAAAAGAGGTATTAGCAAAAAGGAAGGAAGCAACTAGTCGATTTTGGTTGAATCTCAAAATTAAGGAGAATATGTTCATTCAAAAATCAAGGTTGAAGTGGATCAATGACGGAGATAATAATAGCAGAGTTTTTCATAGAGTTATGAAGGCGAGACGGCGGAGTAACTTTATTGGAACAATAAACCCAGTCAACGGTATCTTGGACTCAATTAGTAAAGTTAGAGAGAAGGTTTTGGAGCATTTTCGAGTAAATTTGTGGAAGAAAATGAGGAGAGGCCAATCCTTGAAGGTGTTAATCTAAAGAGGCTTAATAGCCTTGATCGTGCGTCTCTTGAATCCCCATTTTTTTAGAGTAAAATTAAAGAGGCGGTTTGGGATTGTGAGGGTTCGAAAAGACCAGGTCCCAACAGTTTCTCCTTCTTGTACAACCGGAGATGTTGATTTTTCCTTAAAGATGATTTTGTGCGTTTTGTTAATGGTTTCCACTTGGGCTTAGTTTTATCGAAAGTTATTACTTTGTCTGTTTTTACTTTGGTTCCGAAAGAGACTAATCTTATGGGTCTAGCTAGATGACTATAGGCCTATTTGTCTCGTTTGTTGCTTATACAAAGTATTGTCAGAGCTTTTGGTAGGTAGATTGAAAGTCATTTTGAATTCTATAGTTTCTAATTGTCAAAGTGCTTTTGTTTCAGAGAGACAACTTTTAGATGGAGTTTTGGTTGCTAATGAATTTGTGGATAAGAATATAGAAAAGAGTTGCATTCTTTTTATGTCTTAGATTAGATCTAGATGAGTCATATATCAAGAAACTGGAATAGTGAACTGGATTATGAAGCAGATTAATAGGAAGGGATGAAAAACTAAACTCCTTAAGATAGCTTTTGATAAAATTCTATAAGTGTTGGAGATATAGGAATGATGTTAACTTTGACAACACTGTAAGTAAAAATACTATAGAACCGAAAATGATAGATACCTTGATATATATAAGGCTTGGATGATTTCCAAACTTAAAAAGCACATTGGAGAGCTAATGATATAAGGGTGTTCTTTATTTGGTATTTTATTTTATTGGTTAGGCAAGATCCTTATTTCGTCTTATGTAATTAACAGTTTTTTTTTTTTTGTTAATAAAAATATCTTATTTCTATAAAAAATTGAAAGTAAAGTGTTTTTCAAAACAGAATATTTAAGTTAACTATGATATATTTTGAATGGAAACATTTACACAATGGAAGCAAGCAGCCTAGGGGCATGGGTTATCCCGATAGGGCTTGGAACCAATGGGTAATTTTGAAAGGACAGTAATGGAATTATATAAAATAGTACAAATATTTATAAAATAACATTTAAACACATTTAATAATATTAAGTTTTGTTCAATTTTTAATTCTTTTAGATCAATTTACAGTTTTATTTTTTATTGATTTAAATTTGAATATTTAAGACAAAATATAACAAGCTCTTTCTATCAAAATCTGGATATTTATTTAGCACATTGTCAACAAAAAAAGAAATTATACTGTTATAAACATTAGTAACGAGAGTTTGTTACCATTAAAAATAAAAAAATAAAATTACTAAACCTTGTTGGGCATATATTTAAAATATTCTCCTGGTCTCAAGTTAAAAAATTTAGTTAATCAATTTATATATATTAAAAATATATAAATAAATGAAATAATAAAAATAGTATTTTTATTAAATTATATTTATTATATATTGATGTATAAATATTTATCATAAATATAAATAAAATCTTTTTAATATTAAGAATAATACAAATAATATTAATTAAAAAATACAATTGAAAAAACTAATTAGTGTTATATTAGAAATTGAAATAAATTAATAAAATCTCTATACAAATAATCAGTTATTCTAAGATAAAGGGTGTGTTTGATAAGATATTTTATATCCAGATTTACGGCGCCAAACATGGGATTATGGTTTATTAGTATTTGGAAAACATGTCATTTGACAAAGATCTAATTAATCCCATGAAGTAAATTAATTCACGCAATGTTTGATCATTTAATCCAAATATTCATTAGTCTATGCAGTTGCGTTGCGTGCAGAAAATATTTTAGTTTATAAAAAAAATTAAATATGTTTTTATTTCTAATAAAATAACCAAAATTTATTTTTTATCCTTAATAAAAAATGACATATTTTGATTTCTAAAAAATTATTATGCAGTATTAGTTCTGTTGTTAAATTAATAAGTATTTTTAAATTATTATTTTGCAGATATGTTTAGAACGTTATAAATAATTACCTGAAAAAAAAAACTCAAAATTTAATTTAAAAGTCAAGATTTTTATTATTTTTATCATTATCTTTTAAAATTTTAAAATTTCATATTTAATTCTTTTCATTTTAAAAAATTTAAAAATTTGGTAAATAAATATTTTACAGTATTTTAAACATATATAAAAAAAATTATTCAAAAATTTAAAAATTAAAAAAATTTACATAATTTTCAAAATTTTAAAAAATAGAAGTGACTAAAACTGCATGCATATAAATTTTGCAAAGTTTTTTTTAAATAAAAACTGAAAATAAAATTTGAAATATTTATAAGAACCAAAAGTATATTTAGACAAATTCTTTATTCACCCCAACCTTCTTAAAAACTTGCGCGAAATTCCTAAAACGCCTTATATTTCGGAAGTGCATCTCCGAAATTATTTTTTTTTTGAAAAAAAGTTGATTTCGAAATTGCACTTCCGAAAACACCTTATTTTTTTAGTTTTTGAGAAAGAGGTGTCTTCGGAGATGCATATCCGAAATATACCAATTTTCGATCTTGGAATTTTTCTGATATGCATATTCGAAAAAACTCAATAATTATTAAAAAATTAAAATTAAGTTGAATCAATACAATTAATAGTATAATTAATTGTGTTAATTAAAATATATTATTAAATATATATTACTAGTACTTAGACCCGTGTGAGGCACGGATTAAATATTTTTTAAGTAAAAACAATATTTTAAAAACACTTATAATTCTTGGTCTAGACGTAGTATCGTTAATGTTGTTCCTCTTCCTCCTTGCATTGACAGTCTTTTGTTTAATGAAATGAGTTGAGTTTGTTCTTGTAAAAAAAATACTTATAATTTACAAATTTTACTTATAGTAAGATTACTATTGTATAGATAAAATAACTTGTTATTGATATTAATAGTATACATAAAAAAAAGTTTTTATAAATTATAAAATAATTTGGGCATTTATAATTTATTAATCAAAAGACCAAAAGGAAAAAGAGAGAGCTCAGAGTTCTAAAAAGTTTGATAATTATTTTATTATTATTTTTTTAAAAATGAAAACAAAAGATCAAATCCAAAATTATTATATATATTTATTAATCAATAATTAAAATTTATTAACAAAAATAAATTAAATGAATAATAAATAAATAAATAAAATAAAATAGAAATTATCCTACAAAAGGGGAGAAGGAGCGCCCCATTCGTTCAAATCTTTTTTAAAAATTTTTTTAACTAAATTTTTTTAAAATTTTATTTAATAAAAACAACATATAATTTAAAAAAGATTTAATTTTTATTTTATTTCAAAATAATAAAAATTAAGGGTTAATAGTAGTTTATCCCATGTAATATGAGCGTGTTTTTGTTTACCCCACCGTTGTCAAAGGCAGGTTTTGGCAACAGTTTTTTTTTAAAAACCGTTGCCAAAAGGTAGGGAGGGGAAAAAGCAAAATTCGCTAACATTATATAGGTGAATTACTATTAACCCAAAAATTAAACTTAACAAAAAAAAGAACAAACAACCGTCCATGGTAAAAAATAATTATTTTGACTGATTATTAATTAATGAACTAAATAAAAATCAAATTAAAATAAAATAAAAAACCAAAAAAAAAATTAAATCTACAAAAAAAATAAAAGAGAGTGCTACATGACTTGAATTTTTAATTAAAATCTTGTTTAATTAGCTTTTAAAAACAAAGACCAAATCAAAAGTCACATTTGTTATTTTATTAAATTCTAACCATTTCTTATTTTTATTTTAGTTTTTATTATGTGTCTATAAATGTTATTCTATCAAGCAGTAGGATTATTATTAATATTGTTTGTTATTATTTACTACTATCTTTACAAAAAAAAAAAATATGTTTAATCGATAATTGCTTAATCAGCCTAGTTTATATGTGTATGCGGTAATCATATTAATCAATATAGGTAATAATGATATTAGTTGTGTGTTTCTATAAATCTGTTTTTTTGAAATGAAGAGAGATTGTGAGAGTTACCTGTGTTACTAAATTTAATTTAATTATTTTTAATTTTTAATAATTGAATGCTCTTTATTATTTTAAGCCTCTTTATTACTTTGTTATTTTTAACTATCCAATATAATACATGATAATAATCATAAATTAATTAATTAATATATTTAAAAACATAAATATAAAATAATACATTAATTTAAACTACTATTAATTAAATGTAACAAAAAAAGTAACATACTTAAAACAAAATAAAAATATTATGAAAGAAAAATTTAATATACCTACTATTTATTTATGGTCATTGCTTTTTAATAAAATAAAATTAATAAAATTAATAAATGTAATTAGTTTTTATTAATTACTATATTTTTCTGTCATAGAAAAGAGATTCCTCGTCTAATTAATTAATGATTTAAATTATTAATTAAAATTAAATGTAAAATTAAAGTTTAAAAATTTAAATCTATGTGTTATAATTAAACTATTCATATTTATAGTATTACTCATGGATATTTGAGTTCGACAATTAATTAACTCATGGATTAGTCCTTATTTTTTTGTGTATCAATTTTTAAACAATATTTTTTGGCTTCATTAAAAAAATTAACTTATATTAATAAGTTATCTTAAATATAAAAAAAATTATATGAGTCATCTTAAAATAATTAAACTAATTATAATTTCAATTAAAATAATTATAATTTCAATTAAAATAAGTTCCACTTAATATTTTTTACTCTAAGTTTTGACATTAAAAATAAATTTAATAACTTCAATTTTATTTCAAATAAATTAAGACAAACTTTACATCTTCTTTATAAACATAAGATAAATATGTAAACATTTCTAAGTTGTAATTTTAATTTGACAAATATTTATTAATTTTATAACTATTAATGACAAATTATGATAATAAATTCTTACTATAAATAATTAAGACATAAATATGCTATAAAAGCTTATAGGTATAATAACAGGAATATGATTTTATAGACAAACTTAACGAACCAATAGAAAAATTGTTAAAAATTATTAAATTACTAATATAGTTTTCTTCATTATCTAAATTTCATTTATATATCTTTGAATTTATCTATTAATAAATTTTTTTATATTGTTTGCTTTTACACTATTAACTTACTCAATCATCAAAGTTTAATTGAAAATCAAATTAAGTCATTTTTTTTTTATTTTTTTTTTATTTAAAAGTCATTTTATTTAATATAAATGAAAATCAAATCAAAAGTTAATAATTATAATTTATTGAAAAAATTAAATCAAATCATATTTATTGAATATAAATGAAAATCAAATCAAAAGTTAATAATTACAATTTATTGAAAAAAATTAAATCAAATCATATTTATTGAATATAAATGAAAATCAAATCAAAAGTTAATAATTATAATTTTATTGAAAAAAATCAAAGTCTAATTGGATTTATTCTAAGAAAGTTTCTCACATATCATCATTATCTATCTATGCCACCCTTATATTGGCATACAAAATTCAAAGGCAAGGAAATTTCTACTTAACCGAAAATTGAATGCAGTGATTTGTTTTTTTTTAATCAGCAAAGAAACAATTCATTAAAATAACCAGCGCACTATAAAACGGCATAAGTATGTGACATAAACCCGTGTAACATTGTAGCTACTTATGAATTCGCAAACAAAAACCGGCACGATAAAACTGTTGATGAAGCACATCTAAGTATCATATATTCCCATCATTTAAGCCCTTAATTTCCCTCTGCCAGATATGTTGCCCTGTTGATTAGCATCCCTTGACTTAAACACAAAGTAGAACACAAGTCAAGTGACCTTGAAGTAAACCTCCATGGTAGACTGAAACATCTTGTCTAAGACTCTCTCGAAAATTTGAGCCAAACCATAAACAAAATCGAAAAGCTGAAGGCTCTTTAACACAATAACGACAGGAAGCAACAAAAGAAATTTCCCAATAATTTCATTCATGTAATTATTGATTGTAAAATCTCCTTACCAATTGCATGAAAAATACATTTCAAATATGACTTTTTTGTCCGGTTCAAGCGTTCAACCGTAATTCTGAGATATGGCTCCACCCAGTGATCCACCTGTCCTCTACAATTTTGGAAGACAACTTCAATAAGCTTTTGAGCTGGCACAATATCGTTATCCTCCATATTTTATCTGCCATAATCTGCAACATGATAGACAAATAAATATCAATAACTGCGAAAATTTATTGTTGTTACTATTATCAATACTAAACTCTATTATGTTCAACCAAACAGGTGGTGATAAGTAACAGTGTAAATCTAACTCACAGATGAAACCATGTTCCATAGAGTTTGTTGATAATCAGGATCTTTGCAAGTAAGGAAATCAACCGTTCCTCTTGAAATATAGTTGTCCAAAGGAACCAAGATATTTACAGTAAGTTCAAAACTTAACATATAAATATATACCAAAGTGAAATTGTAACATCCTATTTATTTTTATTGAGAATAAATAGTAATAATATTAATTGAAATAGAACTAAATGGCAAAGTGGATATTAAGGCTTAGTTGAAGGACAATTGTGACATTTCACTTAGCCATAAGCCTTAAGGTTTTGTTTGGTCTCTCACTTTGTTCCAAAAATCAGATTTTGTTAGAGAAGGAAGGGGAGAACGTGGAAATAGAAGGAGGAAGAGAGAAGCTTGTTATTCTTCAACCTTACATGCACCTTGATCAAGCTCTATCCACCATCAATCTCTGATTTTGTTATATATTTTTTGTTTTCCTGCAATTAAAAAAAGATGATCCATGGATTCATCTTCATGGCAGAATATACAGGTTTTTTTCCACATTCACACCAAAGCGAAGAAGCCTATCCTTTGTTGCTATTCGTCCCATGAAGAGAAGCCATAGCTGGAATATCGCTCGAGGTCTTGCAATGTTTAAGTACAAAACATGTTTCAATGCAACATGTTCCTTCTCCCCACGAATGGTCTGGTACCAATGTGCTGTATGGGATTTACCTTCCTGCACGATGTGATACCATTGTTGTCTATCCTCAATTACCTCTCTCACCTTCAGGATCTGTTTGAGGATCCAAGACCATGTAACATTGATTTGCACTTGAAAAATATCCCTGCCCTTCATATAATACTCATCTATCCACTTCACCCAAAGTTTGTCTTTTTTTCCATCGATATTCCAAAGAGTTTTAACATTGTTGCCTTGTTCCAATCCTTAAGTGCAGTGATATTCAGAACGCCAGGACACCTAGGATCACAAACTTTATCCCACACTATAGGAGCTTTTATGCTATCCTCATTGCCACTCCACAGAAAACTTCTACAAACTGCCTCCACTTGATGGATAATCTTCTTTGGCAATGGAAACACCTACATCCAACAAGCTGCCACAACAAATAATGTTCTTTTTACCAGCTGACATCTTCCAGTCGAGCTCAAAAGCTTCGATGTCCAATGGCGGATTTTGGCAACGATTTTATCTATCAAAGGCTGGCATTGGCTGATGGAGATTTTTCTACATGTGAGAGGGACCCCCAAATATTTGAAAGGTAATTGTCCTTCCTCAAAATTAGTGATTTTCATAATTTTCCTCTTTTCCATCTCATGTGTTCCTCCAAAATAGACTTTACATTTTCTTGGGTTTTCTTTCAAATCGGTTGCTGCAGAGAATTGTTGGAAAGCTTTCATCATTAGGCTTATTGAGATTTCATCTCCCCTAATTTGCCCATTGATGGGGTATCTATAGGAGACACTTTCAATGCAAACCATTATCCAGTCAATGAATTGCTGAGGGAAGTTAAGTTCTTTCATAATGTGCTCAAGGGCTATTCATTCAACAATATCATATGCTTTCTGTAGGTCCATTTGAATTATGCATCTAAGAGAAAGGTGTTTTCTGTTGTATCCTCTAATCAACTCATGAGCCACTATAATGTTATCTTGAATTGTTCTGCCAGGGACAAAAGTTGACTAACTGTCATCAACAACATCACTAATAACCTTACTCAGTCTTGAAGTCAGGATTTTTTAGATTACTTTATACACTATAGTGCAACAGGCTATTGGTCTCAAATCTCTCATATTCTTGGCATGTTTTGTCTTAGGTATTAAGGTGACCAGGGCACAGTTTATGGCTGAATACATTCTGTTTTGTTGAAAAAATTCTTGAACTGCATTTATCAAATCTCCCTTGATGATATTCCAACTTTTCTTAAAAAATCTAGCATTGTATCCATCTTCCCCAGGAGCTTTATTATCTCCAATACTCTAAAGGGCCTGCCAAATTTCTGTCTCAATGATTGGTTTGATAAGGCAGATGTGTTTATCCATTGGAAGTTGTCTCCCTGTTCTAAGGGCATTTATGTCAACATGGAGGAGGGTTGTGGATGCAGTTCCAATCAGCTCTCCATAGAAGTTAAGAATCTCATTTTCCAGATCTTTAAACTCAGTCAGAATCCTCCCATTATTGTCTTCTAACTTGTGTAATGAAGTTTTCCTGTTTTTCTCCTTGAGGTTTGCATAGAAATATTGATTATTACCATCACCTAATTTGTGCGAATCAATTTTTGAATTCTGCAGCAAAATTTTCTCTTCAAGTTCAGTACTCTTGATGACCTTTTCACACCAGAATTTCTCATTGTCTATGAGCTGCTGATTGAACATATCAGTAGAGAGAGCCTTCTGTGTTAGACGCTGGCCTTAGGATCTAGAGGGGGGGTGAATAGATCGTTCACAGTTTTACGGAGTTAAACGACTTTTCAGCGGAAGTGATTCTGAATCGACTCGCGTCTATTCCGAACCACTATCGAAACGATTGTATATGTGTTTAAAACCAGTCAAAAACTTGAGGTAAGTGATAAGAGTATACGTTGCAGAATCAAAGCGTTGCTCTTATTGAAAATCAGATTAACTTCTTGTATGATGGACAATGTTTGCAATGTAGTAAAAGTGATAGAAACAAATATACAAACACTTGGTGATAATGATCAAATTGACGGTGATTCAATATGTGATGGATTGTGATGTTTATATAAGTTCTTAATTCACAATCTTAACACTCGAATCGTTGATCAATTTGCTATTATAACCAAATATGAACAGAACGTAAATGAAAAAGTAAAAGCGACAAGAACACGATATTTGTTTAGGCAGTTCGTCGATCGTCCTCGCTACGACTACGTCTGCCCCCAATTCCAAACTGAAATTGGGAAATCTTTCATTAATGTTGAAAGTAGTATATACAAAGAAGATAACAAAGCGATAAACCATAAACCAATTATGTCGATCCTTTGAATCTTCTTCCCCCTTAATCTTGAGTCAGATCAAGGTTATCCAAGAGCGTCACGTGATCCCTTTTCTGCAGTGTCTTCAATTCCCTCGAACCCTTGTTCTTCAATCTTCACACTCAGATGATTCTTCTATGAACACTCTTGATAAAAAACCCCAAGAATTACCTATCTTGGATGGACAAAACCCGCAGATTTTATTCACCAAAAAACCCCACAAATCTTCACCCACTAGGAATCTTCAATTCCGTTCCATGGACGTTATCGAACTCGATCACTAACCCTCAACGCAAGAATGATTATGTGTAATTGTGTTGGAGATGACGAAGAACGAAGATGAGAAGCCTTTGTGTATCTTTCAGTCTTTGGTGTTGGTTGTAATAATTGAACCTTGGATAATATATATGATAGCTTAACAGTTGGAGATGAGAGAAACAGAATTTTTTGCATTCTTGATCAGTTAGGTCGACCTCTTGTAGTGCTTAGGTCGACCTAGCAGAGCTTGCAGAATTTTGCTCCCAGTTAGGTCGACCTGTTAAAGGAGTAGGTCGACCAGAATCCTCTTCAGATGCATTCTGGGGACATTTTCTCAGATTAGGTCGACCTAGTTGTTGTGTAGGTCGACCTAGCAGACTGGTATGTAAATTTCATCAATTTAGGTCAACCTAGATGATGTGTGAGTCGACCTAGCAGAAGTATATGGATTTTTCTCCATTTTAGGTCGACCTGGGTTGATAGTAGGTCGACCTAACTGCTGCTTTTCTGCATTCTTCTTGTTTTGCTTGTGTTGAGTCGACCTATATGCATAATAGATCAACCTGTTCTGTCATGAGTGATTAATGCTTGCTTTTCTTTGAGTTTTCTGCTCCCGCTTTGTTGTTTGAATGCTTATTGAGTTTGCCATGAATCAAAAACATCTTTGAGTGTAATCTTGTATTCACATTCTCCCCCTTTTTGATGATGGCAAACCAGTAGTCGAGGCTTTGGTAGTAAGTGACAAATACTCAACAAACTCAGCATCTATCTCTCAACAAAGCTCCCCCGTACACTCAGCATCTATCTCTCAACATGGCTCCCCCGTACACTCAGCATCTATCTCCCCCTTTGACAACATCAAAAAGAGAAAACAAGAGAGTAGAAGAGTAACGAGAGAAACATAGATAAAATAATAAAACAGGAAACACTAGCATTCATAGTGTAATAGATAAAGTGTAGATAGTGAAACCATAAGAACCAAAAATGTTTTAAAAGAACACTACAACATTCATAATCGTTAACAGAAGCAAGTAGAGGTGACATAATATCCAGAGAAAACTTTGAATGTTACAATCAAGCACACATAATATTCAGACAAATTTGAAAGAAACTAAACTAAGTACTTAGAAACTTTAGTAAATATTCATGACAATGATGGAATGAGATGTAATGATATGATGGAATGAAAAGATATGCATCCTAACGCCTTCCCCGTCTTCCTCTTCCTCTTTGAAATGTTTGAGGACGGTCTTCTTCAACTTGTTCCAACAGATCAAGCACGGAGTGGTTTAGAGTATTGAAGCTTTGACTTATGTTGGCATGACGATGCAATGCCGTTTCCTCAAACAGATTCTGTCTTAGAGTCGAGTTGGAGGAAAAAGTCTCAAAATCGCTTTTGTGGTCTTGAACTAAGTTGTACAACGATTGATATTGTCGTTGTTGTTCTTCATAGCGATCTTGTTGGAGCTGTTGCATTTGTTGGAATTGAAGCTGTTGTGTGTTGAAGTGTTGTTGTTGAAGGAGCTGCATATTTTCTAACATGGAAATGATGTTGGTTTGATCTGGCGGAGGCGGAGCCGTGTATCCCCAAGGGATATCCTCTTGTTGTGAAGAAACATATCTCCAATTTGCATCCGTATCTTGTGCAACATCTTCCATGTGGTGATCATCATCATTTGCATTGTCTTGATCAAGTCCTTCTTCTTCATTTCCTGCATTGTTTCCAAACTCCGTGGGATCATCATAGTTGTAGATAACCTTCCCTGTTCCCTTTTGAATGAGATAGTAGGTTTTCCTAACTGGATTCCAATGGTATCCCATAAGAGTCAAGGTGGTTTGTGAGAATTCTTGAGATTGATGTATGCGAGTGTAGTGTAAATGATCAAGTCGCATGCCGAAGTGATTGACAATTGTTTGAATGATTGATCCATAACACAGGGCTGTAGTTTTCTGTTGGACCTCATGAAACTTAGCAGCTAGGAAGTGAGGCCAATGTATACGCGTTCTATTTTGCAGCAGATACATGAGCACAACTTCATTCCTTTCAATTCTTGAATACCCTCCTGCCCTTGGTCGAATGATTCTTGAGATGACCCAATTTAGGAGCCTAGGATCTCGCTTCAGATGACCGGCTGTTATTGTTTCATTAGGTCTGTCAAATACGGAAGGGTCTTTGAGGATAGACTTCATGCAGGCCTCATGGTCATAGTTTCCCGGTACATCCCCGTCTACCATACAGAATTCATCACCTACAATTTTTAGACCAAAGATACTAATCCAAGCCCGTTTGTCAACAACATGCGACCTAGAGCCCATCTTGAAACGGAAATTACAACCATCCCCTTTTGTAAATCCTGCATAGAAAGCCCTGACGGTATTTTCACAGTACGGAGTATCACATTGCACTAAGGGATGAATATTTTGATGTTCAATCAAAGCAGCGACATCGGGGATATGCATGTTTTCGACAAGATTTGGATCATAGGTATATTGCTTAACAATTTTTCTTTTCATCTGCCAATTCTCAAAATTTTCCCTACAATCAGGATGAACAAGAGCACTTACCGGTTGAGATGATGAACTAGAAGCAATTTCCTTTCCCTTTCTTGATTTTGGAGGCATGGTTGTAGATGATTTGTGTGAGAGGGATGATTTTTGACACTCTTTGAACTTTGAGGAATTAGGGTTGGCCGTACACAATGATATGAGAATGAATGGGAAAGAAAAGAGGAATGATTATGAATGAATGGGGATGGGTCGGGTCGACCAACAGACCCAAATTTTGACATTTTTGAACTAGTAGGTCGACCTAAATGAAGGCTGGGTCGACCTAACAGAGAAGCCTTAAAAAAAGAACAGATTAGGTCGACCTAAAAAGAGAGTAGATCGACGTAGCTGAGCAATTTTAGTTTCTGCTGAAAATATTCTTCTGTAGGTCGACTCAGATGCAATGTAGGTCGACCTAATTTGCTTCAAATGTTTAAAAGGCATTAGGGATGATGCTACATGATGGATTTATGCTTAGTTGCTTGCTTGTATGCCCAAAACATGATATGTTATGAATGGAGATGATAGACACATATATGTAATTGAGATATATAGATAAACATATATGAAGTCACTATAAGCATGTTAATTGATAGCATATTATAGTATCAATAAAATTTTTGGAAGTGAACAATAAACATGTTACCGCTTTCTCAATATGTAGGTGTTTTGTCATCATTGTGTGGAGTCCTCTTGTTAGTGTGCAATACTCCTAGATTTGATGATGAATTGTCTTGATAGAATGTTTCATAACTTTATTGCTTGATTTTGCGAAAAACTCATCTAGTCTCGATTACTTGATGTTCTCCCGGATGCGGGACAGGGTCCCAAACATTATTCTACTTAGAATAGGTTTAAATCTTCTTGCGATGCAATTTCCCAATTGCACATCAAGTAATGAGTCTTTTGTGTTTTTCGGATTAACTTGTATTTGTGATGTATCTTGTACATTTGTGATGGCCAGGTCACCTACATTTCCTTTGCCAAGTATGGTTCTTCAATCTGTCTTTATAGATGACATACCAAGAGTGATATGTCTTCCTTTATGTGTCTTGAGCACCAGCTGTCAAGGAACCACCACCTTTCGGCGATGTCAAGACACTTTTCCTGCAAAATTAATTTAGAATGGAAGGTCCCCAATCTTCATTGGGTCCTAGATGGTGAGTACAGACATTGTTGCACTTAGGCAACCATTGAAATACTCCTTTAGGAACTAAAGTTCTCCTAAATTTGCATTTTTCAATGGTATGTCCCTTTTTGCAACAATAATGACAGGTAATATGAAGAGAATATGCTGTTTTGCTAGTTGATACTTTTGGTACAAAAGTGTATTTACTATATAAAGGAGTATACGATCTTTTAAACTTATTTGGATCAACGGCAAAAGTCACTTTTGGTTGTAGAGCCTTGTCTAACTTGGCTTTTAGATCTCTTACTTCTTTTTGCCAAATGTGACATGTCTCACAACCAAACCATGATGTAGGATCTATTTCAACTTTATCCTTTTGAATGTCTAGCATAGATTGTTTTAAAGCTTCCATATCCTTTTCGGTTTTCTCAACTTTTGATTCAAGATATGAAAATATTTTCTTATTTGAGGCCAAAAGTTTGAAAGCTTTAATTGCATCTCTATGTAATTTTTCAAAAGCAAGTTTTAGTTGAGAGTGAGATACCTTATCTACGAGTTCAGGTTTAAGATGACTTACAGCTTTCTTTTTCTTGTGTTGATGAGCCATGAAACATAGGTTTGCTGATTCTTCTTCATCGCTTGATGAGCTTTCACTAGATGAATCACTGCATCTAGCTTGTTTATTGAGCCCTCTTATATTTCAGCTGATCATCATGACACTCTGTCTTCAACATCCTCAAAGCAGTTTCCAACTTCAAGGACATCAAAATCATTTGTGCTTAGCAAATCTGGTGCTTCTACTGCTTCCTTCTTCTTTAGTGTAGTAGTATGTTTCCCTTTGCTATGGTTTCCAGACCTTACAATCTTCCATAGCTCTTGCATATTTTCCTCAATAACTTTTTCCATTTCATCTACCTTGATATTGCTACATTCAGGGTTTTCTTTTGGCTCAGTAATTATCAGTGGTATGTTTGTAGCTTCTGGTTTCGTTGTTTGCTTACTCTTCCAGACCTTTTTTTGTTCAGTTTTCTTTGTCTCTATTTGCTTGTACACATGTCCAACTTTGTTACATTTGCTGCAGAACGGGGGCTTCCATTCATAATCCACTCTTTGTGTCATTTTCCCTCCTTGTAGATTTCTAATTGTTATTTCATTTTTCAATTCCTTGGTCACATCAACTTCAATTAAGACTCGTGCATATGATACTCGCAGTTTCTTTGTAGTACATTCGTCTGTCATTATTAGTTTTCCTATTGCACTTGTAATCTTTCCAATGCTTTTATCTCCCCGGTAAATAAAAAGGCAATTGGGGGAAGATCACCCATATCGGAAGAACCCGCAACACATAATCTTCTAGTGTGAAAGTAGGTGTCCATTCATGTAGTGGGACAAGTTTCTTGAAGATGTTATATGGCCCCCTCACGAGCACTGCATCCTTATCACTCTTCGATTTAAATCTAACCAAGAAATATCCCTCTTCGTTATAGTAAAGTTCTGGTAGTGTAACAAAATTCCATGTGTTCATCATAAACTTCTTCATTGCATTCATGGATAGATCGTATCCAACCGCATACATAATGAGAGCATTAGCCCAGAAATGTATTTTTGATACCATATCTTGTTCCTCTATGACAACTTCCACTTCCCCATTCACTATCATCGGCGCTGTGTATTCAATTTTTCCTCCATTCGATGGTAGTCTGCTGCCTTTAATCACATCCACCCAAAGTTATAGTTGGGTGTTCTCGTTGTCGTCTTCCTTCTTCTTATGTCCTTCATCCTCTACTACTTCCACGATTGGTTCCAGAATCGGTATCTCGATAATGATTGTTTCATGTTGTAGCAACCTGCCCTAAAAATTTAAGAATTTTAGAGTCGCCACCTATTCTACCAGGGCGAATAGGAAACCCTACGAAGTTAAGAGATTCGGGGTAAGTTATTATATTCGGGTCAAGGGAAGGTGTTAGGCACACTTAACCCTTTCCTAAGGTTTTGAGTTTAAGGCAAAGGTTTATGGATAAATATGTTAAGGTTTATAGCTAAGGAAATGAATAGGGTGAACGGCAAAATTCGAACCTAATTAGAATTTTGGGGAAGGGGACTCGCCTTGTTGCCAAGTGCCTACGTACCTCCTTATGGAGGATCAGAGTCAACGTAGTTCGGGGGAGGGTTGTACGCCTTAGATTATATATGAATGTATTTGAAGGTATTTTGAATTACCTTATCGTAGTTTTGAAATTCGCAGTTTGCAAGGTATTTTGAATTACCTTATCGCAGTTTTGAAAATCCGTAGTTTTGTGAAAGGGATGTGTTTTGAATGGCGTACAACCCTGATTATAGTATGTTTTATTAATCGCGATGATTAATAGATTTAATCACCATAATTAACAGATTTAATAGGAATTGCTAATTATTTTAATCGATTGATTCGATTATCACCGTTAGCAAATTGATGTATTTTAATTATTTTAATTATCGTTACTCCTCGTAATCAATAAATTTGATTAAAATAAATAACGAATTGATAAAAATATGCTAATCACCGTAACCAATAGAATCGGTTAAAACCCTTTAGCAAAATAAGCCTTATTCGAATTTATTATTTGATTAATTAAATAATCGATTATTACCCATCGCGATCAGTTAATCTAATCAAAACGAATAATAAATAAAATTTTAATATTAATTTATAACTAAATTAAATCAATTGACTAATTACCCTAATTTAAAATTATCAACTAATTACCCTAATTAAAAATATTAACTAATTATTTAATCTTAATTAATTAATTAATCACAAATTAATAACTAATCCTAATAAACCAAAATTATATAAATAACATAGAAAAATAAAGATTAAAAAACCTGGGCGAGTAATCCAGTGTGGCGTGCCCTTGAGTGTCCACGGTGTGCCTGCAATCTTGTGGGCGTTGGATTGAATTTGGCCACGATCCAACGGTGGTGATAGGAAGGTGTATTGTGAGGACTGACTAGCAGGGGGCGCAGGATCATGGAATTTGGAGAAAGAAAAAAACATAGCCCCAGCATGGATCGAACCCTCGTCTGAAGGGTTACAACCTTCCACATCTCACCGTATGCGCCATCATCATCATCTAGACATAATACCCTTGGAAAAAATAATATATTAAATGTGCGTTGAACTCTACAAAGTCAAGCGTGGGTCCCTCCTGCTTTGCTGCCAGCCAATCGTGAGTGGCGAGAGAACTTGGACTTTTTTACTGTCCAATCACGTGCAGAGGGAGAATCCAAGGCTTTTGACCAACAAATGGTGACGCGCCATGCAAGTTGATGGACCATTCCCCAAAAACGAAGCCACCGGAACAGTAGTTTCCGGTTGTCTTCTCCGGCGAGAGGGAGTTTTGAAACCTGCAAAACAAACGCAGCAAAGCCAAGAAAATAACCCAGATTACCTAAATCATAGGCTGCGAATTCAATAGACACGTTAGTTTTCCATGAAAAGGCCTGTAGATCTGGGTTTAATGCTTCACGAGCTCTACGCCCTAGTAATGGCGGATCTACATTCCCACGCTAAAGCTTACGAACGACGAGCCTAAATCGTCCTAATTACCACCATGAGCAATAATATGTAAAGAGAATCAAACCATAATGCAAGAACAGTGAGTTTGAAGTTGATAATCCATACAAACCGGTGCAACGCGAATGGAGGTGACCCAGGATGCCTTAAGCTTCAGCAATGGTCACGTTACGTTCCTGGAAGCCTCAAGGATAAGATGGAATGCTTAGAAATTTCTGAAACTTGCTGGAGAAGATTATGACTTGTGCCCTAGTTTTTTTAGTTTTTTGGAAGCTTGAAAACCCTAGCTCTTTTGCCAATTTTTCGTCCCCCCTCATATTAGGATTCTTTGCATATATATAATGAGTAATTAGGTTAGAAGTTTGGGCTTGGACTCTTTGTTTTTGATCCCTTGGAATTTTGCATGAATATGCATGAGACTTTTCCTTTTAATTTGGCTAAAACCTCCCCCTCACATGTGAACGAAATTTGGACTTCCTTATGGTATTGTTTGGGCCTTCATGTGATTAAAACAAGATCCATGCAATTTAATTCATTATTTTTGATATTTTACTTAATTTACTTTCCATTTATATGAATAAAATTCAAATAAATATAAATAAAAATTCCAAAAATATGAGATTGGTTTTATAGGCCCTTATTTGGATCATATGAGGGTTTGAAGTCCAAAACTTAAGCCCATTAGTCCAAATATCCAAAATTGACCAAAGTTACTTTCATGCCCTTCTTGAATTTTGACCAACTTGTGCACTTCATATCTCTCTCAATCTTGATCATATGAAGGTGTTCTTGGTCATTTTAGGAAGCTTAAAGTGTCCTCTAAATGATGCCTTTTGTTTCATCTCAATTGAGCTTTCCATGTTCATGTATGCTTCATTTGAAAAAGATGACTTTTGATTGACTTTTAAAAGGACCTGTAATCGTTTTGTTCATATCTCCCAAATGGTGCATTTCTTGATCTTGGGCCCAGCATCAAAGTTGTACAGGATGAAATTTCCTTGTGAATAGGCTTTGGTTGGACAATTTCTGACAAACCATGTGAGAGTTATGACCAGTCAAAGTTCAGTTGACTTTTTAGTTAAAAAACCCTAATTTGAATCTTTGACTTTGTTCATTTCTGGGTTTTTATTAATAAATCATGATCAACCTTTGATCAAATGATGGATATAACCTCAAATACTTGATGTTGACCAAAAGTCTTGAAGTTTGACTGTATTTTGACTATAGTTGACTCTTAGGTCAACATAGTTGATTATTGATCATTTGAACCATTGACTGAACAATCTTGTGATCCAAAGCTTGAAAATTTGCTCGGAGATGCTCTGAGACATATGAGATACCTTGAGGTCCATTTGAGGCCTTAGAGATTCAAACTCCTTTGATAAAAATGCAAACCCTAGTTTTGGGAATCCTGGATTAGGAGGACTTTTGTCTGATAGAACCCTGAGTGCTCTTGGGCAATTGAGGAACCTTTGATTGAATATAAGAGGGTGTCGCCTCGGTTTTTTGTGGGATGCAAACTGACTCTTCTTTTATTTTTGAGTTGTAAAAATCAGAGAGTCGCCACCGACTTTTATTTTATCCAATTAAGGAAAGGTTTATAAAAGAAACAGAAAAAGACCTTAAAGAGATTTTGGGTTCGGGGGTAAGTTATACAAAGGGAAGGTGTTAGCACCCTTTGTATCCATGGTTATCCATGGGCTCTTAATTGCTTAGCTCACTTGTTTGAATCGTTTGTCTTGCTTTGAAATGCTTGTATGTGGTTTTAAATATTTTGTAAAGAATTAACTTTGTAATGATCCTTGTGCGGATGTATACAAAGTGTTTATCTTTCGAAAGATATTTTGATGATTTGAAAAAAGATTTTTTTTAACTTCGTAATAATCCTTGTTTGGATATATACAAAGTGTAGTCTTTTTTGAAAGTTTGTTTTGAAAAAAATAGTGATGTGTAAGAACTTTTTTTGTTTTTGATTGAGCAAGCAATTAGAAGGTATACCCTAAGTTTATAAGGTTTTTTCCTATTTCTTTAGAAAATTTTCCTTGACTGGATACAGAAGAAAAATTTGAATTGTATTTGAAACAGTAGAATCGATTTTGAAAAGAGTAACAGAGGGATTACCCTAAGAGGTGCAAGTGTGATTGTGTTTTGTTTTCAGATATATTATCTTTGAGATTAGTGATCTAGCGCTTCAATTTTGATTTTTGACATACACGCAGTTTTATATGTACAGAAATTAAAGTGCGGGAATGTAAAATGCGGAAAATAAATCTACGCTATTACATTGATTGTGGGAGAAATGTAAACTACGCTATTTACATGAATTTGACAACCTATACACTTATCTATGAATTTAAATTGCAATAAGATAAAGGGAAAATATTTTTGGATTTTTGGATGGTTGATTTTAATTAAGATTAAGGCATAATTAATTTAATTAAAAGGTCAAAAATTAGAAATAAAACATGAACCTAAAAAATTAAGTCCAAAATATGTCCAAGTTGTTTGTTAATTAATTTTAAAATAAATTTTTTTTTTTTTTGAAATTGTTTTGGAGATTATTAAGTTAATCAACATATAATTATACAAATAATTATACACATAAATTAAACTTAAAGAGAAAAATATTCTAATTATGTACAAAATTAGTTTATAATATATAAACTTAATTTAATAAAAAGAAAATATTTTTTTCTGATTTTTTTGATAGGTTAGGAATAATTAAAAGATAAATATATAGTATTATCTAATTAATTAAACAAAACATTTTAATTATTAAGAAAAATAAAATATTTTTGTGTCAAAAATTAAGACAATATTTTATCAACCTAAAATATTTTTTTGCATATTTTTTTGATTTTTTAAAACAATTTTTAATCAATTTAAAAGAGAAATTAAATTAATTTAAAAGAAATATAGAGAAAAAATAGAAGGATCCTATGTGGTGCTCCTCTGAGGGAGCATGGTGGACTGCGCGCTTACGTGTGCTGGATGGAGAATCAGATGCATCTAATGGTGAATAGAGTGAGGCACATGGCAAGAGTGTGGACTACAAAGCACAGGAACCGAAGGATTCAAAAAAAAGCTGACGCGTGCTTTCTGGCCAATCAGGGCCTGCCACACTTCATCTTCTTCCTCCCTTCCGTTGCTAAAACCTCTGCAACCGTAGCTAAAGCTTTTAGTTACGGTTTTTGTCCGTAGCTACAAGACCTGTATATGTCAAAATTTCATACAAGCAATATAAATTATTTAGGAGACCATGGTTCAGCTTAAAATCGTCCCCTGAGTTCAAATATGCCACTGGTTTCTTCTAATTTTGCCTAAATCAAAGGATCCCAAATTTTAGCTTAAGAACCCTAGAATGGTATCTCCATGAATACACAACCAAACCTTAATTAAATGTCCAGAATCGTTCAGAGTGTGATACTAAACACAAATCTACAAATTAAACATGTTAATTATGCTTGAAAGATTGTATTCGTGTTCGTTTTTGTTGGAACAAACCGTGAGCCTTAGTGGATGATTCTGAGTGCTTTGCTTGCTGAAAATGACTGGGATAGGTTCAGGGATGTTTGAGGATCGTGTTTAGATAATTATTTGGACTTGAAATTAGCTTAAACTCAGAATTCAAAATTTAAATTTCTTTGAAAATTTCAAGTTGATACAAGTGTGATACAAGTATGATATTGGTTCAAAATTCGTGTGTGTGTCCTTGCTGAAGTGTTCTAAGCTATTTATAAGCAATAGAGGTGCTGCAAACTTAAGCTAACAAGCTTTGAGTGTCTTTGAACTTTTGAATTTTTTAATAATAAAAGCTTTGAATTTCTTGGCCATGGCTTTAATTTTCTTTACCCCTCTTGCCATAGGTCTTCGGTACCTCTATGCTGCAGAACTTGGATCAAACTTGGTGACTCAAGCTAAGGACAAAAGCCTTGAATCATTATCTTGAACCATTTCTTTTTTTAATTTAACTTTAAATGAAATAAAATTAAATTAAAAAAGAAATAAAAATGTCATGGGCCTAATGTTGGTCGTGGGAGCCCTTTAACATCATTAGAAACATGTTTGGATCATGAATGCTTGGCCTCTTTTGGAAAAACAAAATAATTTTGATCAATGCTAGTTTCATGCATTTTCCCAAAAAATAGCCAACTTCAACAAGGCATAACTCCCTCAATTTTGATCATATGAAAGAGTTCTTGTACTTTTTAGAAACCTCAAGATGTCATCTACAAGCTACTTTGGAAGCTTTTTTGCATTTGGAGAAGTTATCTTGATGTTATGGGCTTTGACAAAAAAACCACTTTTTGTTGACTTTGAAAATGACCTGTAATGTCTTGGCTCATATTTTCCAAATGGTAAATCCAATGACCATGGGACCAATTTCATTTGAAATATAATTGAATTTCCTTCAAAATAAGCTTTGGTTGGAATTTTTCGGATGAACGAGGAGAGAGTTATGGTCGGTCAAAGTTCAGTTGACTTTTTAGGAGAAAACCCTAATTTTGAAACTTAGAGTTTTGTCGATTTCTGAACTTTTCTTGATGAATTATGATCAACCATTGATCAAATGATGAATCTTTTGACAAAATATGGATGTTGACAAAAAAATTCATTTTTTGACTGTCTGTTGATTTTTCGGTCAAACTGGTCGTCTGTTGACTGTTTGAGCTGTTGACTGTGCGTCCGAGCGAGTCGAAGTTCGAAAATTTTTCTGGTGGTACTTTGAGACATATGGAGATCCATGAAATCCATTTGAGGTTTCAAAAAACTTGTTCTCCTGAAAAAACAAAAACCCTAGTTAGGGACTGTTTGTGTAGGAGACAGTTAAGAGTACCTGATTTTTGTGCAGTGTTGAGTCTCTGCTGATCATGTGATTATCATAATACTTCTAGAACAAAAATCTTGGAATTTTGAAATGCAAAAGATTGATTTGACTTATGGTACAAACACGGAGAATCGTGCTGTCAGCGGGTTTGACTGTTAACTGGTTGTCCTGGCATTAACGTAACAGTTAAAGTGAAAACTTTAAAGTTAATTTTTTGTTTTTGTTTTTTTTGTGTTAATGGTGAAAATTATTTACATGAGTTGTTAGAAAAACACAAACATAATAAATAAATAAAATATACCGTACGCGAACGAAATTACTGATAATAATCTTGAGAAGGATTTAATGCACAGAAAAATAAAAATTTAACTAGCAATAAACACACATAATATTATCTTACTAATTAAACGACGGTACAACAGATATTACATAAAAATATAGCGAACAGTACGGCAAATATAATGAACGGTACGTTATTTGAAAGCGAAAGATACGACAAACTTTAAGTATGACGATTAAAAACCCATGCTATAAACAATAATATATAGATGTACGGGAGTGCAAGCATCCCAGGTCCGCATTTTTCAGGACTATGCAGACAGAAAATGGACATGATCACCACAAAAACAATGATGACAACAACAAAAAACGTATCCACCCACTTTGCCATTTTTGCCGGGGAAGAAGAGAAAATAATTATGAGATAGTATGATAGAAATTTGGGAGATGAGTGAAATTTGATGTGAGAATTTATGGAAAAAATGAGGGATATATATAGAGTGAAAAAGAAGGATGGAGACGTTGGGGAATGAAGTGATACCGTACAAAAAAGGAAAGTTTGAGTGGTAGTAGGATTTGAAAGAAAGTGTATGGTAGGGTTTGAAAAGAAAGATGTATAGAATAAAGTTAGGGTTTGATTTGAAAGAAAAAGATTTGAAAAGAAAGAAAGAGATTTGAAAACAATAATATAGTACAAAAATTAGTGGGAAACAACCAATAATAATTTAATTGTTACCAGTACAGTCTGAATCCCCGGACTCTGCGCCTGTAAAATTTAATTCTGTACCAATTGCGTCAGCATTATTTATCTGAAAATAAATCTCAAATAAACAGCGTGTGAAGTGATAAACAGTATTTGGCGTTTGTGTAAGAATAAATTCAACAGCGAACCAAAATACTGTATAAAAACATTCTAAAAACTGAGTATTCATAAAATCAGGATATTTATGAAATAAAATCCAAGATTATATGAAACTCCCAATTTTTAGACAGAGGTCTGTTGCCTTCTCTCTGAAAAAAAAGATGCGGGCAAATTTTGGGGTATAACAAAGGGCAAATTTTTGGGTATGACACATGTTGTCCCATGGAGTTGGAGTTCTTCTCAGCTGAGTTTGTGCCTGGTGAGAACACCTGAATCCTCGCAGGTGGGGTTTGTGCCGCCTTTTTCCTTGGCCGGTCGCGCCCCATAACAAACCCTACCTCCCCCCAACCCTAAGAGTCTCTTCTACCGATTAGCTCCCTAGGCCTAAGACTATGAGTTTAAAGCAACCTCAGTAGTTAAAACCTTCGGATTGATAAGTCTGTTTCTGTAGATCTTGCAGGAAATCGCCCTTGTCGGAAATCGCCCTTGCAGAAGCTGCTTATTTGTGTTAGAGGATTATATTTATGAAATATTTAATTATTGAGGTCAAAATTTTATTAAAAAAATATATTGAAGAATTTTATATATTAGATATATATTTTTAATATTGATTATCAATTGGGAGATCTATTCAATAATGATTATTAAGATAATAAATATATATATATATATATATATATATATATATATATATATATATATATATATATATATATATTTAATATTGATTATCAATTGGGAGATTTATTCAATAATGATTATTAAATATTTACTTTTTGAGATTTTTCGAGTATTTGTCAGAATATTTAATACAATGTTATTATTATCATTTGATGAAATAATTTTACAATATTATTATTATATTTAATTGGTAGAATTTTGTGAGGATGACATATTTTGTTTATGTATTAAATTAAAAATGAGGTTTTATTAATTGGTAGAATTTTGTAAGGATGACACATAAGCATGAGCCTATATGAGGATAACACATAAGCCAAGGTTTTTGTCTAGAGTTGTCATCATGACAACCTTAGATTTATATTAAGTAGATAGATATTCCACCCGTTTTAAGTTTCAAAATGAATTTTAGCAAAATTGAATTTGTTTCAAAATTATTGTCATTTTTATTTTTCAATATAATAATAATAATAATAATAATTTTTTAATTATATTTTTAATTATTATTTTGTACACTACTTCTAATATATTAATAAGATTAAATTAATAAAGATGTACATATTGGAAATAATATATTAAATAATAATTAAAAAATATAATTATACACTCTTTTATGATAATATTATTATATTTTTTAATGTGTGTGAAAAAATTTTAAACGCCTGTTATTTTAAAACGGAGGGAGTATAAAATTATGTGTAGTTACATCTAGGTACTTTCAGATATTTTTCAACTGGTTAAAATAAGTTACATCTAGTTAGCAAAGCCATTATTAAAATTTAAAGGACACACGGAGAAAAATATTGAAAACATATAGAATTTTATGTATACTTGATTGATTGATTAAAGTAGATGAAGTTTTTTACTTTAAAGGGTATCTAGAGAAATTTTGACTCACATGCCATCTTTGTGAAACAAAATTCCCTAATTGCCACCCTTAATAAATATATTTTTAATTTGTCATCTTTAGAGTTGGCAAAACGGATCCCGTCCACAGAGAAAGTCTATTTTTCCCGCACTTTTACATGGGGCGGGGTAAGGTTTTAAGTCCACTCTCTTTAATGTGTTTGTCTCGCTCCGCCCCTTTTTTGCGGGCATGAACTTTTTCATACAATTATATTATTTTTAGGTCTAAAATATTCAATGCCTGCGAGTCTTCTCCGTTCCGCCCTCACTTTTTGTAGGGCAGGACAAGGTTTTAGACCCACACTCTCAAATATGTCTGCCCGTCCTGCCCTGTTTTTTTGTCGGCTTTTATAAGACGGACGTAAACGGGGCGGTCATGCCTGTTTGCCACCCCTAGTCATCTTTTTGTACATTTTAAAAATAAAAAAAGATCTCATCCTTTTAAGAAGCCGCCGTTCAATATGAAGGCCCTCTTTTTTTTCTTGTCATTTTTAATTCTTTTAAAAAGAAATTTTAAATATAATAAATCATAATTAATTAATTAATTAATTAATAATATATCAAAAAATATTTAAATTAATAAAATTTAAAAAAAATTAATTTTAATTGTCAAAAAAAAACATAGATTAATTTAATAATTTTTATATAATCCGGATAAAAAGTCAATTTCGAAAAGTAAAAGTCGATCACGAACATAAGCTTAATATAAGGTGCAAGAATATCGAAAAGTAAAAGTTGGTACGTGTCATTGAGGCGAGTGAAAAGTTTAGTAAAACTGTTCGGTTTAGATCAAAATTACAATTAAAAATACCCGGATAAAAAAGCTCTGATCAAAATGCGATCGTGTGCAAAGTTGAAAAAAAATAGATGAACATACCAAAATGACCTACGCGCACCATAGCTCAGTGAACACAATTTGCAAAACAGACAATTAATGTTCGAAACTTGAAATTTTTGTCTGCAGATTGTACACGCGATCAGAAAATGAATCAATTATTCTGTCTTAACTTTACATATCATATGTTGCAACCATTTTGGCAAAAAAAAAATCACCGAACTACGATGCGTGTAGTCATTTTGGTATGTTCATTTATTTTTTTCAACTTTGCACACGATCGCATTTTGATCAATCATAGCTTTTTAATCTGAGTATTTTTAATTGCAATTTCGATCTAAACAGAACCGTTTTACATAACTTTTCACTCACCTCAATGACACACACCATCCTTTACTTTTCGATATTCTTGCACTTTTTCATTAAGCTTAGTCCATGATCGACTTTTACTTTTCGAAACCGACTTTTTATCCGGGTTATATAAATATTAAATTAATATAAGTTAATTTTCAATTTTATTTTCTTTGACAATTAAACTTATAACTTTTAATTATTTTAATATTTTTTAATACATTATTTAGTTAATTATTAATTGATTATGATTTATTATATTTCAATTTTCTTTATAAAACAATTAAAAATGACAAGAAAACAAAAGGCCTCCATATTGGATGGCGAACTCTTAAAGTGGTGGATTTTTTATTTTTAAAAAAAGTACAAAAAGATAGCATATTGAGAATATATTTATAAAGGGTGGGAATTAAGGAATTGTTTTTCACAACGATGATGACATGTGAGTTAAAATTTCTATAAGTTATGCTTCATTGTAAAAATGGATAAATTATGAACTTTAAATGGAAAAAGTAAGAAAATAGACCGAAACTATTTAAAGTATAAAGTAGAGATAATAATTCTTTGAATGACATAAAATAGATGAACCAAAACTATATTGAAATTAATAATATATTAGTCAAATATAGAATTTTTTTTATTAAAAAGATATTCATTCATTCAAATTGAAAAATAAATCGATCATTACAAATTCAAGATTGCTAAAAATGGAAAAAGGTGAATCTTGCAACCCCTAGGTTAATAGCATACAACGGCAACATGAAAATGCCTACAAATATGACAAAATAAAAGTCACCAGAATATTCATACTTCTGGATCTGCAACACTAACGCCCAAGTCTTCCTCAGATCTGCAATAATTCGAAGTGAATGTGTCAATCTGAACCAACAAACACCGTACTAAGACGGGGAAACCAACAAACACTGTACTATGACGGGAAAACCAACAAACAACGTACAAGACGATGAAAACTCAAAAACACACAAAACAAGTAGCAAATCTACATGGATAACCACCTATATGGATAACCACTTATCTACTTAATATAAATGTAAGGTTGTCATGATGGCAAACCTAGACAAAACCCTAACTTTAGGATGATGTGTCATTCTCTCATAGCTTTTCAGATGACGTGTCATTCTCTCATATCAATTTATTAATTGTCTCACTTTCTTTCTTAAATATATAAATGCCCCTCACTTTCTTCCTCACACGTATATTTTAGAAGTAGATGCATAATCTGACAAAGAATGAGATGAATGAGTGAGCTATTCTACCCCATTTCAAAAAGAATATTTATTTTTCTATCTTTATCTAATCCAAAAGCTCTGCAAAGGTTCATCTTTTTCTACATCTATTCAAATATATTTCATGTCCATATTTTTCCGTATAAATTTTATTCAATTATTTTGACCATATTCAAATTTATTTCATAAATATTATTTTGATCATATTCAAATTCATTTCATAGTCATATGTGTAATATATAATTTTTCATTATTATTTTGCGGGTTTTGCAATTTAATGAGAGTCTACTCGGGTCTCGGGTCAAGCTCCTAACAATAACAATTTTAGAATGAAGATTGAAATATACATCTCTTGCAATCATTTGGAGCATCTAAATTTTAAAAACCGTAATACATATGCTTATGTTAAAATTATTTTGATATATGCTGTATATTTTTATTGTAATAAATATGCATATAAATTTACCTGTTCCAAGTTGGAAGTAATTTATCGGCCTCTACTTCTACACATAACAACCTTAGAATGAATATTGAAATATACAATTTTTGCAATCATTTAGATCGTCAAATTTCTAAAACTATACATGTTTTTCGTCCAAATATAACCATACCAATTAGATTATTATTTTTTGTTTAATTTCCTTTTTCCACTTATGATTTTTCGAATATAACCATACCAACAATATTTAATTTCCATTAAATTTCTTTCATCTCAACTTCACAATATTTTTGTGGTTTAGAAGAAACATGGAATAATTGATGTTGTTATTCTTTATAAAAAAATATTTTATTAGTTTAAAGAAACTACTTTTAACAATCAAGATTCTTACACTATAATTAGTGCATATTGATGATATTTAATTTTCATTTTAATCATTTTGAAGTTTTGTTTTTTATTTCTACATTCCTATTCAACCATCAATGACCTATTAAAAATATTAAAATATATTTTTCACTATTTATCAATCCAAATTGTAACTCTAAAAAAAATTAAAACTCCATTTTCCTATATTAAAGATATTATCTATCAATAAAAACTTTAACTTTGCAGTTAGTACCAAATTCTAATTTTAAAAAGATCGATCTCAATTATCCTAAACCTATAATTGATGACTATTAGAATTTTTTAAATTATATTTTTTTACTTATTATTAATAGAAACTTTAACCGTTTAAATGACAACCAATCAAATGTTGTTTTATATAATTATACATTAAGATAAATATTTTCTCATAAAGAGAAAACAAGTGCTCTACTAGGGTTGCGATTTCCGGCGAGCGAAGCGGCGAATTCAGTGTTTTCTGGGTTAGGGGTGAGCTTTAAGTTTCATCGTATTTGGTTTAAACTCCTAACCTTAGGGTTAGGAACCTTTACGGTGGAGTTTTAAGTTTATCTGCTAACGTGAGTTCTGGGTAATGGGGCGTGGCCGGCCAAATAAGAAGGTGGCGATGACCCCTCCGGCGAGTGTTAGGGTTTTCTCGTCAACACTGAGTTCTCCTAAGAATACAAGTGCAGTTGAGGGTAAGAATAGCAATGAAATAGTGTTGGAAACCATTGTAGAGGAGAAATTGGACAATGGGGAGCTGAATCCACCAAAACCTTGGGTGGATATCATTAAAGGCAATCGACTGGCTTCAAATGGGAGTATGATTCAATATTCGGCGCCAATGATTGTGAATGGTGAATTGGAAGTACATATTGAGGATCAGGATGTGGTCTTTGAGAAAGAATTTTGGAGGGATGCTCTCATTATGTACGCTATAGGTGAGGATGTAACACCCCATACATAATTGACTAGTATATTATGCATGAAATGTTAAAAATTGGTATTGAGTACATACAAAAGCTATAGTTATAGAAATATCCATATAAAATACAACATGAAATCCTAATAAGAATTACAAAACATGTGTCTTCAATGGATCTGCACAGCGGAAAATGAGATCTGACGAGGTCTCCGAGCCATCACCACTTCCCAGTCTTTAGTCCAAACCTGCTACTGACCAAACGCTACTAAACGGCACCTGAAAAAAATATAAGTTGATTGGGGTGAAATTACTAAATCTCAGTGAGTCCTCCTATCCTATGGGTCCACTCGGATCTACAGGGTACATGCAACAAAACTGAATACACCATTGATTCGGGGTTTATCCTCACATCCGGTACAAGTACGGAGAAAACAAGGAATCGTCCACCATAGGACTCATCATATCACAAGTATACAAACACGTATGCCAAAATCCATACCTGTGTACGGGGAATCCAGAAGCGCGTTAATGCCTCGACTAGGTTATAAAACACACCCTCGATGAATCACGCCCATGCCTATTGTCAAGAGACTTGTACAAGCACACCGCAAGATGATTAGACGGGTTCGCACAAGCCTAAATGGCCGCGAGATGACCTTAGCCTAATTGGCGTCATTGTCTCATTAACCATCTTCACGCACATGTGTTAACGCCGAGTACAAATACGCCATCTTGACACATGGGTCCATCGGGCGAAAGCCTAGTGATGTAGCCTACATGGCACCACTAGAGATGGTTTACCTGTTATGCGTAGGCCTACTTAGCCGCATAACGCCACCATACCGAGCATGCAAGTGTGTTAACGCCAAGTGGGAAAATGCCTCAAGACCCTCACAAGCACACTGCAACGGTAGCTCAGGTGTGAGCCCAAGATCACACGATCGGGGCTGTCCCATTGATCACAAAGCCCGGGATATAACGCAGCCTAGCCCCCGGCCCGCTTCGATTCAAGCATACACACGCATCAATCGCCAATCACAAAAGCACACAATCCCAATTGTTTAACCGAAACAACGTGCATCAACAATATATTCATGTCTCATCACAATATGGCATTCATATTTAAACATAATGTAGCAATTAAGTGCAATGAGATTAATTCATTCTAATCATGCATAATTCACATATTAAAATTACCACATCCATGATCATATATGATATTAGCATGTTTAAATACCAATTAAACAAGTCTCACATGACTAAGGAGATATCTGGTTCCCTTTACGGAACGAAGCTGTTCTCGGGGGAAAATAGCAACATTCAATTTCACTCGACAAGACACACTAAGTGGGGTTCAAATATAATTAAATCAAGCATTCTGGTTTGGGGACCAATTTTATTAGAAATTACACGTCGCTAGCTTTCCAACGATATAAAGTTTGCGCGAAACGGACTTACGACGCAAAAGTTACGGATTTCTAAAGTTTGCTGATTTTTGCACTTTTGCCCAGGGTAACCGGTTACCCAGAGTCCAGTAACCGGTTACTGGCATGAAAAATGCCCACTAACGCAATTTTCTACAGAGTAACCGGTAACCCAAATGCCAGTAACCGATTACCCTGAAGCAGAATCAATTTTCTGCATTTTTAAGGGTTCTAAATCAGTCCCATGCACTCCTAATCAATTCCAAGCATCACAATTTAATCCTAAACGAATTCTAACATGCAGCCATGATCCAAGGTACACATTACCCTCATGAACATAATCTAAGTATTAAATCAAGCATGCATTACATAGAATTCACCAA
Source organism: Vicia villosa (assembly GCF_029867415.1). Lineage (NCBI taxonomy): Eukaryota > Viridiplantae > Streptophyta > Magnoliopsida > Fabales > Fabaceae > Vicia > Vicia villosa. The sequence goes on from NC_081181.1 coordinate 219,601,099, forward strand.
ATAGCAATTAATCATATTCATCACTATTGATTCATGGATTTATCACTCACACCCAAAACCCTAACATGCAATTTCCCACAAATTTTCCCCCAAGTCTCTAACTAAGGACTCACCTTGCTAAAAGGAGGTTGATATGATGATCATGCAGCCATTGGACTTCCATTGATGCCAAAACTTCACCTCTAACATGATCAAACCCGTAACCAATCTTTAACACACAATCAACATGCATGTCCCAACTTCAAGCTTGTTTTTCTCCTTCAAAACAAAAGCTATGAACGCGAACCATATGTGCAAATCGAAGAGAATTTCGTTAGCTTTCCAACGAGACCAGAATCGTTATGATCGGAGTTACAAGCAGAGAGTTATACCTGATTTAATGGAGCTATATCAAGAGTTGCGAAAATGGAGAAGATGGTGATGAATGTGAGTTTCTCTCCCTTGCTTATGTCTCTCTCACCTTCCTCTCTTACCAAGAATCTGATTTGGAAAAGATATCTCTACTAACCATGCCTTAAGTCCATGCAAATATTATTTAAAATCCATAATGCCCTCCAACTAAGTGGTAATTACCAAAAGGCCACCTAGTTGGATTCTAACTAATCCACTTACTTTCTTAGGGTCACACTTAGTATATATGTATATTACTACTTATCCAATTGGAACAAGACTGGTGTATCCTTTAATTATCATTTTACCAATTAATGACAATTACCGGTGTCGGAGAGTCGGGGTATTACATTCTCCCCCCCCCCCTTAAATTTAATTCGTCCTCGAATTCTTTCTGGTCACCACGGAAACAACGTGCCCAAATCTATACCAACCAGGGGATGAAATGTTCCTTACATTTCTCTTCAGATAACCTCACTACTCTGTCCGAGGGTCATTCCATACGAAGAAACATAATATGCCAAAACACGTGCGTCCCACTATGCATGGTTAGAAACTTGACTCTCAAGCAACACGTCTATCCAGATACTTCGTCTTGACATATCTAGGGAAAGATCCTTCCAGGGTCCTTGACCTTCACTGCTCTGCACTGAATCTCCAAAACTTCAAAAACTCTAATAATCCACGCATGTCGGATATCCTTCGTTTCATTCTCTGATATGCTCACCCTCATTCGACAGACATTACTGATCCACTCAGCTCCTTGAATTACTTCCCGTTTGAGAATTACTGCCACAACGTCACTTCTGCGATAACACTTCAAATTATTCTCCATTCGAGTCCATACAGTGTCATCAGGCGTTAGCCAAATATCTTGGTCTCAACTAACAGTTCCCAAGGTCTTAGGATGATTGTCCCAAATTTACCTTTACTTATACAACTGAATCTCCTTACTTTAACCCTTACTCTAGTTTAGACATAACAACTGTCACCGTAAACCGCGAAGGTGTAATCATCTTGCAATTATAGCCTTGACATTCGACAACCTCACACAAGATTCTACTGAAGAGAGGCGAAATTCAACGGCTGACCTGTAACCATTGTCAAAGTCTTCCTGCACAATCGTAATACATAAGACATAACCACAAAGAACTTGCGCCAAATGAATGTCCTCTCTAGCCTTCAGCATTTTGGCCGTTACGATACTATGTCCAACCCTTGTGACTTACAAGCTAAACTGATAGCCTACGAACATCGGACTGCGTGCCATTCACAAAAAGTATTCCCAAGCTGGCCCATTGACAACACCTCTCGAGTTTATGGTGGATCCTCGAGAGACTGGAATGAACAAAACGCCGCTTCGACAATTTCCCTTAGGAAGATACTTTCATCCCAACATAAAATCCTACAAATAGTCCGTTCATTCCTACCTCAGACTTATTTGATTCTTCCTTGATCCGTTGCGCTACTCTGATTCCAACAAGCCACACACCTTGAAATCCTCTGAGTCACGTTATATCCATAATTCACTTGGTTTCCATTAATACACAATAATTCCTTATCCACAGTTGTCCAATTACAACACGTGCCAGGACTCCATATACATCCATCATCGACTACTATTCTTCAAAGTTGCATACTCTCCAGAATCAAGCTTCTACTTACTCTGCCATTCCATATAGTTCATCTACCACAACTTAGGTACACATTTCGATCTCAGGACATTGAAACCCAAAAATTCACTGACTTAGAGGTTTGTCCTTGTCACTGATTTCCACAGCGTACAACTGCTATGTTTCTCCCTTCTAACAAGTCTGGTTGCTTAGCCGGTATAATAAACCCTTCAAAAAACGTACTGCAGCTCATGATAACTCTAGCGGTTTTACACAACTTCTACCCAACCATACGCCTTCATTCTCTTAGCGTAGTATCACCTTCGATAACTCATGTGACTTACCGATATAACAATCCTCCCATAGCCACACTCCATTCACACAGTCATCTAATGTCAGTTCCACCTCTGAATTAGACACTCAACTGACTTCCTCGGCGGTTGCATCCTTCATTGCGGTGCTTCTAACAGTCAGAGTGTAGCCACAATGCAAGAAATTGCACTTGCACTTCGAACATCTCTCTTATAGACTCCTCAGAAGTTCTCAAACCAAAATGTCTATGCTTTACCAAGATTGACATTTATTCACTCTGAGTATCTACAGACACTCTACCAGATACGTCACACATCGAATTAGTCCAAGATACCATTCGCATATTCCATCTCCGGTCGCCAATGGTACATGATAGCCACTCACCATACTGACCAGGATATCATGACCGCACATGAGTCCCACCCTAGACACTCATGCAAAATTGCCAACTTAACACTTCATGAAACGAGAACGTCTGGAAGGTATAATCTTACTCTAACTTGTGTGAGCACGATCATTCAGAGTCTCTATAAGCATAGTATCGGATCTTGATCCGTCCCACCATCGCCTGTCTAGTTATTCCTCCACTATCGAGCGCGACGTATGGATCCTTATCCCACATACATTATGAGAGTCTGGATCTGTGTCTCACGAGTGCCAAATCAGAATTCTACCTTGAGCTTCAGATCACTTTGTCCCACACATGTCAGAAAAAGGATGACTCACGCATCTTGTGCACGATAGCGATACTGTGGCATCATACCCGTCTGGTAGTACCAACATGGTGGACCAAATCCGAGGCCATGTATCCAGGTAATCTACCTACGTGGCGTATAACGATCTCCACGTGTATCCTAAAGTCACAACCGACAAGTGTCTGAACAGGCCTCCAATAGGCTCATCATTCCTCAAGTCCTTCGAATCACACTCCTCAGGATGCTAGAACCTGAGAGTGCTACACACCAAGGTTTACTTACTCGGAAAGCTAAAACGCCAAACACGAAGATTTGAAGTTCAACTTCGGATTACCATGCAGTGCGCGTACCCACTCGTCCTACGCATGCATGAGATTCCAAGGATAATTCAGTCCAGATAGATCTTAGTTCTTACTCGGCCGAACGCCCAACGCCAAGCGTAGTTCTATGGCTTCACTCGGGGTCAGACGAATAACTACTAACAAGAACTTAGGTTACTGCATTTCACGCTTCTACATCATTTCATATTCCATCTAGCGTAGTTCTAGAACTTAAATATAAAATGATAAGAACAGAAATACATATCCTCTTCTATCGACCGGGTATTCAAACATCGCCCAATCGTAAGTTACCACACTCGTACATTCCACCAACATCTACTAGGTAACTACTCTCGCTTAGGGTACTTCGAGTTAAATCAGGATCTAATACTTCACCCATCCAATTACTGTCCGTACCAGCGCAATCAGAAAGGTCTGACTTCTGTGTCCGCACTTCCAAAGGTTATTCTGTCCTATCAGCTCATCAGTCGCACTGAACACTGGCAGCATCATCAGTACTGAATCCTACTAAATCCCAGCTCAACACCTTCGGAGAATCTCACTTACAAGGATCCTACTCAATCTGGTCTGGATTTCCCTTGCTATTACCCAGACTTAGAGAAGGTTTCACTTCGTCCAGTCAAAATCCTGGGGGTTCTAGTTGTCTCTATCCACACCTTGACAGTTCGGGTATCACTACTTCGCGTCAAACGTTCTCCTGAAGCTCGATGACTCCAATGTCATCCACTTAAAACGTCCAACAATTCATTACTCATCCCACTCCAACAACTTAGGTTCACAACCTTGCCGGTTTTTTACGAGTCCTCGTGGCGGCTCTGCCACAATTCTACTATCACGCACTCAGTCGATGAGTTGATCAAGTTCAACAAATGAATGAGATATCAGTAAAATTAGGCTAGCAACGCGCACATGTGAGGAAGAAGGGAATTGCTAGTGATATCTCATGGCTCGGCCGAGAATCGACCTGCTCTGATACCAACTATAACACCCCATACATAATTGACTAGTATATTATGCATGAAATGTTAAAAATTGGTATTGAATACATACAAAAGCTATAGTTATAGAAAGATCCATATAAAATACAACATGAAATCCTAATAAGAATTACAAAACATGTGTCTTCAATGGATCTGCACAACGGAAAATGAGATCTGACAAGGTCTCCGAGCCATCACCACTTCCCAGTCTTCAGTCCAAACCTGCTACTGATCAAACGTTACTAAACGGCACCTGAAAAAAATATAAGTTGATTGGGGTGAGATTACTAAATCTCAGTGAGTCCTCCTATCCTATGGGTCCACTCGGATCTACATGGTACATGCAACAAAACCGAATCCACCATTGATTCAGGGTTTATCCTCACATCCGGTACAAGTACGGAGAAAACAAGGAATCTTCCACCATAGGACTCATCATATCACAAGTATACAAACACGTATGCCAAAACCCATACCCGTGTACGGGGAATCCAGAAGCGCGTTAATGCCTTCACTAGGTGTCGCTACCGCGAAAATTAACAGAGTCGCCACTAACATATTTATCCTTAAAAGGAATGGAATGTCAGCAAACCACAAAACAAAACAACGGTCTCACGACCAGAGAAAAAGGGTAAGGGAGTCGGTTACGCGAGGGGAAGGTGTTAGCACCCCTCGCGCCCATTGTACTCGATGGTATCCACGTCTGTGTCTAAAACTATGGGTGTGTAAGTAAACTGCGCTAATCTGGACTAAAATGCATGCAAAATGTAGGGAAAAGAAAGAGTTATACTCGCACGGGCCCTACCCCGCTGCCTACGTATCCTTTTTGAGGAATCAGAGGTACCGTAGCTCGGCTAACTAATTTCTGTTTGTTGTGTTTTTTAGGTGAACGAGTTACATTTACACTCCGCTGCTCGACCTTTGGAGACTTATGCTTGGGAATGGAGCGGAAATAACAAGCTCTTAAGAAAAGAAAATCAGAGAGTGTGGTTTGTGTTTTAAAGAATGCATGAGGAAGACCTAAGCTAAGGGGGAAAGCTTGCTACCTAATGTTATCATACAAATGGTACAAGTCTAAACTAAACTAGCAACCTACGAGGAAAGGCGAAAGCAAACAATGAGTACACAAACGAGCATTCGCTCGTAAAGCAAACAAACCAACGGCACGGACCGAATGGTAGAAAGGCGGTCCCGCCATAGCCAAGGGGAGCAACTCGACCCAAGTCAACCAAGCATTAGACCTCGCGAAAATGATCGGGCCATAGACAAGAGGAGCGATTCCCTCTCAGCAACCAAGTCGCCACGGATCGTAAAGGAAAACGGTGCGTGCTTACACCAAGCATCAACGTCGAGCGACACGAGCTATAGGAAAGGCGGGGGTCCGGCTACATGAACCATTTTCCTGACATACTCGATAACAAGATCTTGTGCAAGTTCGGAAGCGAGCAACGCGTAGCGTGCGCATACCGAACGGACTCGATGAGACTGGGCGGGGGTTGATTGCTAACCCTTTCCGCGTGCCTTCCATGAGGACTAAACGGAGTGCCATAAAGGACTTATTACACCGTGACTCCCTGCCGCAAAGCACAAATGTAAACACACCAGCAAAAACAGAGCCTCTTTCGAGGGCTTGGCCAGATGCATGTCTAGGTCTTACTTCTCATGTTAAAGGATGATGCGAGAAAAGCGATAAAGTGCGAGAAAAGTAAAATGAAACGGGATCAATACCAAACGGATGATGATCCGTAAACTACAGCGAAGCAAAGCAAAGAAACTAAGAATCCCGCGAGCGAGCTAGCAAAGCAAAAGCAAATAGTCAGCACACCGATTAGCCATGAAAGCACACGAAGGTCGACACGCGTGTCGAGCATAATCACAATACACCTGCAAGAGGAACAAGCAAACCAAGCAAGCAGATATAAAGTAATAGGAACGTGTCTCCAAGATGAGAACACGAAGAGAGTGAATAAGATCGTGTCCCGCAAGTAAAGCGGAACACTCACGTAATAAGCGCCGGTAGGTGACTATCCAAAAGCCTTGCATACTAGCACACAAGTTAGAGATAACAAACATCGCAATCGGAATTGCGTTATTGCTATAAACCAAAAGAAACGGGCAAGTAATGTAAATATGAAATGGGTAATGAAACATCAAAGATAAATCAAACATGAATAATCTACAAATTAATGAAAACCAAGCATCTAGCTAGATAGTACATCTCATAAGCTTTCCGACGATATAAAGAACGTGCAAATCGGAGTTACGAGCAAAAAGTTATGTAAGATTGAAGTTAGAAAAGAAAACACGAAAATTACACACAGGAACCGGTTCCTGCACAGGACAACCCGGTTCCTGGTACTAAAAACCAGAGGCAGAAAACTGGGGACCGGTTCCCACCTAGGGACAACCCGGTTCCTGGCACAAAAACCAGAGAGTAAAAACAATGCAGGAACCGGTTCCTGCATAGGGACAACCAAGTTCCTGGTACTAAAACACAGAAAATCAGCAATTTTGGATTGAGTGGGAACCGGTTCCCGCATGGGACAACCCGGTTCTTGGCGTAGCAAAATAGGTTTTTATGCATTTTTAAGCCCTCGGAGCCATTCGCACTCAATCCAAAACCATGCCAATTCAAAATTAATTATAAACGAGCATCAAATTACATGCTATATGCAATGAAACGTTCACGGAAGTAAGGCATAAACACCACCACACATCAACACGAAACATGTTATGAGCAAAGCGCGAAAGCGACACGTCAATCAAAACAACGATCACATTAATGCAACAACGACATCAAGAATTAATACATGCGATAATGATCAAGCTATCAAATATATTCGAGTCATGATTTAAGCGTTAAACAAGTCGATTATCAAACACAAATTCATCGCATGCATTTATACAAACACTTTGAGTGCGTCGCAAGCCACATTCATGAACATCAACTATTATGTATACAAAATCAACAACAAATCATGAATCCAAACACGAATGTCACAATTCATTATCAACAATCATCAATTATATGCAACAAACATTAAATCCAACCCCAATTCACATGAACACGACTAATTCGAGCAAAAGATGAACAAATTCACCAATCAATCATCATCAATCATCCATTAATCAAGAACAAGAGGTAGATCTAGATTCGAATTCACAAAATAATCAACAATTAAGCACTTAATTCAAGATCCGAAAGCTTACCGGATGAAGATCTAAACCGAAGCGCGAACACGACACGAACGCGACACGAACGCGAAAACGAAATCCTAATGGAGAGAGAGGGAGGGCGCACGAGATCTAGTAGGAGAGGAGAAGAAAATCGAACTTCGAATCTTAATTTTTCAATCCATGTTCTTGATCTTGATGAAGATTGATGAGTTTTTGACGAAAGTTTGATGTAATTTGTGGTTTTAATTCAAGAGAATTGAGAGAGAATTGGGAGAAAGTGTTTTTGATCTTTTGGTGAATTGAAATTATGAGAGTCCCCCCTTGATTTGTGAAGAGTAAAATGTTTATATACTGTCAACGCGAAATGTCCAAATTGCCCTTGATGCATCTTATTTTGGCTCATTTTTAAGGAAACTCGGTTCTGCTCTGAATTCCGGAACGAAACCAATGCCACTTTGAAGATGACCAAATTCTTGACTCGTCTCCGCGAGAATCGTCTCAATCCGATAAGCGATGAAGAAAATATGCGCGTTTGAATGACGAGAAACGCCGATTCATCTAGTGCGACGGTGCAGAATTTTGTGAGTAACGCTCAAAGAACTCGATAAAACCCTATCTTCGGCTCAGAATCTGAACAAGCATGTGTGACGAAGAATCGAAGCTAACGAAATTTACGAGAAAATGCCGCCAGAATGGACTTCATACGATAAAAATCGAAGGAGTTATGAATTTTCGAACTCGGCGCGACATACTCAAAAACACACTTTTTACCGAAACAATGCGGCGATCCTTAAAATTCTGGGAGTTTTCAGTGCATAATTGGCCTTCGGTCCGAACATATGAAATCTTGGTAATGATGGTACGGAGCTCATATCACCTTCCAAATATGACTTGTGAATTTTCTCGTATTTCCACTGTTTAAACCATTTTTCACACCTTTCTTCTTAAACCCATGAAAACTCTTTATTATTTTTCTTCAATTTTTGAATGAAGAAATAAACGGCATCATTAACTTATAGCTCAGATAAAGAGGGCAAATTTTGGGGTGCAACACTAGGTTATAAAACACACCCTCGATGAATCACGCCCATGCCTATTGTCAAGAGACTTGTACAAGCACACCGCAAGATGATTAGACGGGTTCGCACAAGCCTAAATGGTCGTGAGATGACCTTAGCCTAATTGGCGTCATTGTCCCATTAACCATCTTCACGCACATGTGTTAACGCCGAGTACAAATACGCCATCTTGACACATGGGTCCATCGGGCGAAAGCCTAGTGATGTAGCCTACATGGCATCGCTAGAGATGGTTTACCTGTTATGCGTAGGCCTACTTAGCCGCATAATGCCACCTTACCGAGCACACAAGTGTGTTAACGCCAAGTGGGAAAATGCCTCAAGACCCTCACAAGCACACTGCAACGGTAGCTCAGGTGTGAGCCCAAGATCACACGATCGGGGCTGTCCCATTGATCACAAAGCCCGGTGTGAGATATTGGATCGAACTCTAGTATTGTCGAAGGGTAGCTTCTTGGTTCGACAGTTCGACCGAGTTAAGCATGAAGTCGAAGGATTGTTCACATGCTGGTGTCGAAGTGTGCATGCTGTAGTTGAAGATGGGTCTAGCATGCAGATGTCGAAGATGCTAGGGTTGTTAGCATGTTAAATTAGGTTTTAGTGTTTAAACCCTAATTTGTTAAGTTAGCTTGTTTATTAAGTTTGCTTGTGTAATGGGCCTTGCTGAAAAAGTCCATTAGTTAGTATGTTAGGTTTTATTATAAATAGCATACTAGTCTCTCATCATTGCTAAGCTGCAAATCCTAATTTAGGGTGAGAGAGGTTATTTGTTATTCTTGTAAACTTGTAATCTTGTTTTAAGAGAAAGTGAAAGAATAGCAGTTATAACCAATTCTTGTGTTCTTCTTATCCTCTCTAATTCCCTATTATACTTTGTTATTGGTATCGTTTTTCACAACAAATTGGTGCGGTGAGCGTGGAGAAGATGCCTTCAACAAAGTATGAGATTGAAAAGTTCACTGGAGTGAATGATTTCGGTCTGTGGCGCTTGAAGATGAAAGCCCTACTGGTTCAGCAGGGTTGTTTGGAAGCGTTGAAGGGAGAGGCAGCCATGAATGCTGCATTAACGGCAGCGGAGAAGACAACTATGATCGAGAAAGCACACAGCGCAATTCTGTTGAGCCTTGGTGATAAGGTTCTCCGGCAGGTATCAAAGGAGACGACGGCATCAGGGTTATGGGTGAAACTTGAAAGTTTGTATATGACCAAATCGCTGGTAAATCGACTCTACCTGAAGCAAGCTTTGTATTCATTCAAGATGATTGAAGACAAAGTATTGGCTGAGCAGTTGGATATGTTCAACAAGCTGATTCTTGATCTTGAAAATATTGATGTGAAGATCGATGATGAAGATCAAGCGCTGTTACTATTGTGTTCTTTGCCTCGATCACATGCTCACTTCAAAGAAACTCTCTTGTATGGAAGGGAGTCCCTGACGTTTGAAGAAGTTCAATCAGCCTTGTACTCTAAGGACTTGAATGAACGAAAGGAGCATAAACCTTCGACTGTTGGCGAAGGTTTGGCCGTTAAAGGAAAACTCTTACGAAAGGATGGTAAGTTTGACAAGAAGAAAGGCAAAAGCCAGTCGAAGTCTTACGGTGGCGAAGCATCTGGCATTCGATGCTACCATTGTAAGAAGGAGGGTCACACAAGAAAGGTGTGCCCTGAACGCCTGAAATATCATGGAGGTAAGGATAATGGCAACGCTGCCATTGTTCAAGATGATTTCGAATCATCTGATGTTCTTGTGGTTTCAAGCAATGACTCTAAGAAGGAGTGGATTATGGATTCAGGTTGCACTTGGCACATGACTCCAAACAAAGACTTGTTCGAGGAATTATGTGATCAAGATGGTGGATCAGTATTGCTGGGAAACAACAAGGCTTGCAAGATTGAAGGTGTTGGATCTGTGAGATTCAAGCTCCATGATGAGTCAATAAGGTTGTTGACTGAAGTCAGGTATGTTCCTGATTTGAAGAGAAATCTGCTTTCTCTTGGTGAATTCGACAAGAAAGGATATGTTTTCCAAGGAGAGAAAAGTATCCTAAGAGTCATGAAGGGTTCGAAGGAAGTCTTGAGAGGCGTGAAGAAACAAGGCTTGTATACCCTTGAGGCTGAAGTTGTAAGTGGTTCGACAAATGTTGTATCCACGAAACCTTTGTCGAAGACAGAAATCTGGCACATGAGATTGGGCCATGTCAGTGAAAGGGGTCTGGTCGAATTAGGGAAACAAAATCTGCTTGGTGGAGACAAAGTCGAAAAGCTAAAGTTTTGTGAACCCTGTGTACTTGGAAAATCTTGCAGAGTGAAGTTCAACAAAGGCAAACAAAGAACACATGGATCCCTTGATTACATCCATGCTGATCTTTGGGGGCCTGCAAGGTGTGCATCACATTCAGGAGCAAGGTATTTTCTATCCATAGTAGATGATTATTCCAGAAAATTATGGGTATTCATCCAGAAGACTAAGGATGAAACTTTTGAGAATTTCAAAAGTTGGAAGACTCTGGTTGAAAATCAGACTGGAAGGAAGGTCAAGAGGTTGAGAACCGACAATGGCCTTGAATTTTGCAATGAGGCATTCGACAGTTTTTGTGCTGCCTTTGGTATTGCAAGGCACAGAACTACTGCAGGTACTCCACAGCAAAATGGTTTGGCTGAAAGATTTAATCGAACTATTTTGGAGAGAGTCAGATGCATGTTGACTAGTGCGGGGTTAAAGAAGGTGTTCTGGGCTGAGGCTGTTTCGACAGCAACATATCTGATAAATAGATGTCCTTCGACAGCGTTAGATATGAAGACACCTGAAGAAGTTTGGTCGGGACATCCACCAGATCTCGACAAACTGAGAGTATTTGGCTGTGTAGCCTATGCTCACATTAGCCAAGACAAGGTCGAACCTAGAGCTCTGAAATGCATGTTCATGGGATACCCTGATGGAGTCAAAGCTTATAGGCTATGGTGCCTAGAGCCAGGTCACAGGAGGTGTATCACCAGTCGAGATGTAGTTTTCAATGAAGCTGAAATGGCTTTTAAGAAAACTGATGATGTTGGTCAAAGTACAGAAACATCTGACGAAGAGCTGGAACAGGTAGAGATTCCTGTTGAGGTGGAGCATGTTGATGCTGAATTGCATATCCCAGATGAAGTCGAAGAAGAAGCAGAAGATGCTGAAGTTGAGGAAACTGACGATGACTACCTATTGTCGAGAGATAGGTCGAGAAGAGTCATCAAGCCACCTCAGAGACTTGGATATGCAGATCTTATAACTTATGCCTTAATCTCTGCAAGTGAGGTTCTAGACGAAGAACCTAGAGACTATAAGGAAGTTATGAGGAGTCGAAATAAGACTGAATGGCTGAAGGCCATGGATGATGAGATGAAATCTCTTCATGATAATCATACTTGGGAACTGATCAAGAAACCTGTTGGGGCAAGGTTAGTCAGCTGTAAATGGATTTTCAAAGTTAAGGAAGGAATTGAAGGAGTGACGTCGAAAAGATACAAGGCAAGGTTAGTTGCAAGGGGTTTCACTCAAAAAGAAGGTGTCGACTTCAATGATGTGTTTTCTCCTGTTGTGAAGCATAGGTCCATTCGAATGTTGCTTGCCATGGTGGCACAGTTCGATCTTGAACTGGAACAGATGGATGTGAAGACTGCGTTCTTGTATGGTGATCTAGATGAAACGATCCTGATGAGGCAACCTGAAGGGTATGTCGAAAAGGGGAAGGAAGATTATGTGTGCAAGTTAAAGAGATCTTTGTATGGGCTGAAACAATCTCCTCGACAGTGGAATAGGAGATTCGACAAGTTCATGGCACGCATAAGTTTCACTAAAAGTCAGTTCGACCACTGCGTTTACTTCAGATTTCGATCTGATAATTCATTTGTTATTTTGTTGCTTTATGTGGATGATATTCTCATAGCAAGCAAAAGTGTCGAAGATGTGATGAGGGTGAAGTGTGAACTCAATAAGGTGTTCGATATGAAGGATCTGGGAGCTGCTTCCAGGATTCTTGGAATTGACATTCGAAGAGATAGAAAGAAGTCGAAGTTATGCCTATCTCAAGAGGCATATCTACGGAAGATTCTTGAAAAGTTTGGTATGTCGAATTCGAAGCCAGTTGTGACTCCAACAAACCCTCAATTCAAGCTGAGTATTGATTAGTGTCCCAGTACTGATGTCGAAAGAGCCTATATGAATAGCATCCCATATGCTAATATAGTTGGTTCTTTGATGTATGTTATGGTCTGTACTAGACCCGACATAGCATACGCAGTAAGTCTTGTAAGCAGGTACATGGCGAATCCTGGAAAGGCTCACTGGCAAGCATTGAAGTGGATTTTAAGGTACATAAATGGGTCTCTGAATAGAGTCCTAATTTATGGTGGAGCCTTGGGTGAAGATAGTAAAGCAGTAATAGAAGGATATGTCGACTCTGATTATGCAGGTTGTATGGATTCTAGAAAGTCTATTTCTGGATATGTTTTCACTATGTTTGGCACAGCAATTAGTTGGAAAGCAACTCTTCAAAAGGTTGTTTCTCTATCAACCACTGAAGCGGAATATATTGCTCTCACTGAAGCTGTGAAAGAAGCATTGTGGCTTGAAGGTTTTGCGAAGGAGCTGAAACTTCAAGGTCGAGGTATCACTGTTAAATGTGATAGTCAAAGTGCAATACACCTGTCGAAGAATTCAGCCTATCATGAGCGAACTAAGCACATTGATGTGAGGCTGCATTTCGTCAGAGGAGCAATCGAGTGTGGAGAAGTCCAAGTGCGGAAGGTTTCGACTGAAGACAATGTTGCTGATATGATCACCAAGACATTGCCGAGTTGCAAGTTTTTCCACTGTATGCAGTTGATAAAGCTGCATGAAGAAAGCTAGTTTGTTCCTTGACGTTGTAGAGTTAGGTCCAAGGTGGAGATTTGTGAGATATTGGATCGAACTCTAGTATTGTCGAAGGGTAGCTTCTTGGTTCGACAGTTCGACCGAGTTAAGCATAAAGTCGAAGGATTGTTCACATGTTGGTGTCGAAGTGTGCATGCTGTAGTCGAAGATGGGTCTAGCATGCAGATGTCGAAGATGCTAGGGTTGTTAGCATGTTAAATTAGGTTTTAGTGTTTAAACCCTAATTTGTTAAGTTAGCTTGTTTATTAAGTTGGCTTGTGTAATGGGCCTTGCTGAAAAAGTCCATTAGTTAGTATGTTAGGTTTTATTATAAATAGCATACTAGTCTCTCATCATTGCTAAGCTGCAAATCCTAATTTAGGGTGAGAGAGGTTATTTGTTATTCTTGTAAACTTGTAATCTTGTTTTAAGAGAAAGTGAAAGAATAGCAGTTATAACCAATTCTTGTGTTCTTCTTATCCTCTCTAATTCCCTATTATACTTTGTTATTGGTATCGTTGCGTAGGCCTACTTAGCCGCATAATGCCACCTTACCGAGCACACAAGTGTGTTAACGCCAAGTGGGAAAATGCCTCAAGACCCTCACAAGCACACTGCAACGGTAGCTCAGGTGTGAGCCCAAGATCACACGATCGGGGCTGTCCCATTGATCACAAAGCCCGGGACATAACGTAGACTAGCCCCCGGCCCGCTTCGATTCAAGCATACACACGCATCAATCCCCAATCACAAAAGCACACAATCCCAATTGTTTAACCGAAACAACGGGCATCAACAATATATTCATGTCTCATCACAATATGGCATTCATATTTAAACATAATGTAGCAATTAAGTGCAATGAGATTAATTCATTCTAATCATGCATAATTCACATATTAAAATTACCACATCCATGATCATATATGACATTAGCATGTTTAAATACCAATTAAACAAGTCTCACATGACTAAGGAGACATCCGGTTCCCTTTACGGAACGAAGCTGTTCTCGGGGGAAAATAGCAACATTCAATTTCACTCGACAAGACACACTAAGTGGGGTTCAAATATAATTAAATCAAGAATTCTGGTTTGGGGACCAATTTTATTAGAAAGTACACGTCGCTAGCTTTCCAACGATATAAAGTTTGCGCGAAATGGACTTACGACGCAAAAGTTACGGATTTCTAAAGTTTGTTGATTTTTGCACTTTTGCCCAGGGTAACCGGTTACCCAGAGTCCAGTAACCGGTTACTGGCATGAAAAATTCCCACTAATGCAATTTTCTACAGAGTAACCGGTTACCCAAATGCCAGTAACCGATTACCCTGAAGCAGAATCAATTTTCTGCATTTTTAAAGGTTCTAAATCAGTCCCATGCACTCCTAATCAATTCAAAGCATCACAATTTAATCCTAAACGAATTCTAACATGCAGCCATGATCTAAGGTACACATTACCCTCATGAACATAATCTAAGTATTAAATCAAGCATGCATTACATAGAATTCACCAAATAGCAATTAATCATATTCATCACTATTGATTCATGGATTTATCACTCACACCCAAAACCCTAACATGCAATTTCCCACAAATTTTCCCCCAAGTCTCTAACTAAGGACTCACCTTGCTAAAAGGAGGTTGAGATGATGATCATGCAGCCATTGGACTTCCATTGATGCCAAAACTTCACCTCTAACATGATCAAACCCGTAACCAATCTTTAACACACAATCAGCATGCATGTCCCAACTTCAAGCTTGCTTTTCTCCTTCAAAACAGAAGCTATGAACGCAAACCATATGTGCAAATCGAAGAGAATTTCGTTAGATTTCCAATGAGACCAGAATCGTTATGATCGGAGTTACAAGCAGAGAGTTATACCTGATTTAGTGGAGCTATATCAAGAGTTGCGAAAATGGAGAGGATGGTGATGAATGTGAGTTTCTCTCCCTTGCTTATGTCTCTCTCACCTTCCTCTCTTACCAAGAATCTGATTTGGAAAAGATATCTCTACTAACCATGCCTTAAGTCCATGCAAATATTATTTAAAATCCATAATACCCTCCAACTAAGTGGTAATTACCAAAAGGCCACTTAGTTGGATTCTAACTAATCCACTTACTTTCTTAGGGTCACACTTAGTATATATGTATATTACTACTCATCCAATTGGAACAAGACTAGTGTATCCTTTAATTCTCATTTTACCAATTAATGACAATTACCGGTGTCGGAGAGTCGGGGTATTACAGAGGAGCTCTCTATGAATGCTGTTAGGAAATTTATGAATACGACCTGGAATTTTGTTTCGATGCCGGATCTATACTACAATGAAGAGGGGTACTTTATCGTTCTATTTAGGAATAGTGAGGACAAGACTGCTGTTTTCATGCGTGGACCATACACAATATATAAGAAACCTATCATGTTACACGATTGGAGTCCTAAATTCACCTTACAGGATGATATTCTCAGGGTTCTGCCGATTTGGGTGATGTTTCCCCAATTGCCTCTGGTGTACTGGGGAGAAAAAAGCATAGGGAAGATAGCAAGTGCCATTGGAAAACCATTAATGACTGATGAGTGTACAACAAAGAAACTTCGGGTTTCCTATGCAAGAGTTCTCATTGAGGTTGATGTCACCAAGGAACTTAAGAATTACATCACCATCCGGGATCCTACAGGGGAGAAACTGATGCAACAAGTGGATTATGAGTGGAAACCCCCTTACTGCACCCAATGCAATAAGGTTGGTCATGTGTGTAAGTCAAAAACTGAGAAATCGAAGCAAGTCTATGTCCAGAAACAGGTGGTAATTAATTCAGCAAAGACTAAGGAAGCCAACCAAGACATAGCACAAGATAAGAAGATAACTCCTAAGAAAGAGAAAGAGGTGCCTTGGATCCCTGTTAGAACTGCTAGCAAGAACAGAGGCAAAGATCCAGTGATCCAAACTGAAGTAAATTGCTCGAATGGTTTTGACCTTTTGAATCAAGGTGAATGTTCCAACCCTTTCCCTGTACCATGATGATAAGCTGGAATGTTCGAGGGCTGGATAAACATGTTAGAAGCATGGAGGTTGGAGCCCACCTCAAGATGAATAAGGTTAGTTGTATTGCTTTGCTTGAAACTAGAGTAAAAATAAATAATAAAGAGAAGAGTAGAAAGCATCTGGGATTAGACTGGCATTTTAGTGATAATTATGCACACCATTTAAATGGTAGAATTTGGCTTGGATGGGATCACAGACTTTGGCACATCAAAGAGATAGGAGCTTTTGATCAGTATCTGCATTGTGAAGTATCCAATAGCAGAGATGATTTTTCTCATTTCCTAACTGTTATATATATGCTCAAAATCAATTGACTAATAGAAGGAAACTTTAGGCTGATTTACAGACGATTGGGATATCTATATCTAAACCATGGATCATTATTGGTGATTTTAATAATGTTTTGAGGAGTGATGACAGGATTGAAGGGTCTGAAGTCCATGAGTTTGAATATAGGGATTTGGAATACCTGATGGAGTCTTTAGGTTTGTTTGAACATGATACTAAGGGTCCTCACTTTACTTGGTCGAATAAACATGCTGATGGTTTAATCTACTCAAGGATAGATAGGGCCCTGTGCAACAGGCAGTGGTTCACAAAATACCAGGATAGTGTTATTGAGATTCTTCAACCACATATCTCTGACCACTCTCCCCTGAAACTCAGTCTAGAGACCACAACTGTGAGCCTGCATAGAAGGAGATTCCAATTCCTGAATGTGGTAATTGAAAATCCAGAGTATATGGAGCAATTGAAAAATAGTTGGCAACAAGAGATTGTGGGGAGGCCTATGTTTAGACTTTGGAAGAAATTGATTAGGCTCCAACCTGTTATGAAGGCTCTTAATAAGGCTGTCACTGAGGAGGTGAGGAAAATTCAAGAGTGTCGTGATAAACTGGATCAGGCCCAAAAAATGCTCCAGTCTGATGTTAGGAATCCTGAATACTGTAGGATGGTGAAACATTGGACTGAGGAGTTGTTGAAGCAGACTGAGCTGGAAGAGAAAATTTTGAAGCAAAAGGCCAAGATTGACTGGATTCAGTTAGGTGATGGCAATAATGCATACTTTTTTGCTAATCTGAAAGCAAAGAACAAGTAAACTACCATTCTCAGCCTAAAGAACCAATTTGGGGAAACTCTGACTGAGCACAAAGACTTGGAGATGGAGGTTATGCAGTTTTATAGAAGTTTGATTGGAACTGAGAACCATAACAGAAGGCAAGTAAATATCACTATCATGAGGAAAGGTCCCCAGTTAACTAGAGAGCAACAAATGTCCCTCATAAAGCCAATGACTAAGGATGAGATATGGAAGGCCCTCAAAGGTATGGGTGATAGCAAAGCACCAGGTCCTGATGGGTTTAATGGGAAATTTTTCAAGTCAGGCTAGAATATAATTAAAAGGGATGTCATTGATGCTGTGCAGGATTTCTTTGTTCATAAGAGATTATATAGGGCAGCAAACTGTGCTCTGGTAACTTTAATCCCTAAGCATAAGGATGCCTCTACCATGAAGGAAATGAGACCTATAGCCTGCTGCTCAACTATCTATAAGCTTATCTCCAGAATCTTGACTGCAAAACTGAACAAGGTTATGGCCTCTATTATACATGATAGTCAAACTGCTTTTATGACTGGGAGAAGTATTCATGATAATATTCTTATGACACATGAGCTTATTAGAGGATACAATAGGAAACACATCTCTCCTAGATGTACCATCCAGATTGACTTACAAAAAGCCTACGATACTGTTTGTTGGGATGCACTGGAAACTATCATGTCTGAGCTGAGCTTCCCAAACCAGTTCATTGAATAGATAATGCTAGAAGTCAGAACTGTCTCATACAGGTATTTGATTAATGGTCAACTTAGTGGTATTATGAAAGCTAATAGGGGCCTGAGGCAGGGGGACCCTGTGTCACCTTTATTATTTGTTCTGGTCATGGAATATTTACACAGGTGCATGATGGAACTTAAGGAGAACAGGGATTTCAAATACCATCCCAGGTGTACAAAATTGAATATCACCAACATATGTTTTGCTGATGATCTCATGTTATTTTCCAGGGGTGATGTTCCCTCAGTACATACCATGATGATACCATTTCAAAACTTTTCTGAGGAAACTGGTTTGAAGGCTAACCCAGACAAATGTAAGGTGTTTTTTGGAGGGACTGGATATGAGGAACAACAAGCTATTAGAGAAGCCACTGGTTGTGTTGAGGGCACACTGCCTATAAGGTATTTGGGAGTGCCTCTCACTAGCAGGAAACTATCAGTGATACAATGTCAGCCACTTATTGATAAAATGGTGGCAAGAATTCAACACTGGTCAGTAAAATTTCTGAGCTATACTGGCAGACAGCAACTTGTCCAAAGTGTCCTCGTGTCGATCAATAGCTATTGGATGAGTGTGTTCCCCCTACCTAAGAAAATAATTCAGAAAATTGAGGCTTTGTGTCGAAACTCTCTGTGGTCTGCGAAAACTGATGGGAGAAAAGCATTGGTGTCTTGGGATAATACTTGTGAACCGAGGAATGCAGGGGGGCTGAATTTCAAAAAGCTTATCTTTTGGAATAAGGCAACTATTATGAAACTGCTATGGAACATACACAATAAAACTGATAAACTCTGGATAAGATGGTTGGATATATATTTTCTCAAAGGTAAACCAATCCTCTCATGGCAAGTAAACCACACTAGCTCTTGGATGTTGAATTGTATTCTGAAATGTCGTGCATACACCCAGAATAATGTGGCATGGGAGAAAGCTTATTCGTTGAAGATATTTGATACTGCAGCAATTTACAAAAGCATTTGTGGAGATAGGATTATGGTCCCTTGGAAGCATTTATTCTATCAAAACCGTGCAAGACCACGAGCTAAATTCATCTTATGGTTTGCTCTGTGGGGAAGACTGGGCACTAAGGACAGGCTGGAGAAAATCGGGATAAGTCATGACAAATATTGTTGTTTCTGTTTACAGCATGAATCTTTAAACCACCTCTTCTTTGACTGTGCTTTTACAGGTTTTATTTGGAGCAAAATGCTTGATTGGAATGGATACTCACGCCATGGTGCTGACTGGGATAACGAGAAAAAATGGCTTATTGCAGAGTTAGCCAAAAAAGGGTGGCGTCGAGAAATATTAAGAGTCAATCTTGCTGAAACGGTATACCATATTTGGCAAGAAAGGAATGAGATAATTTTCAAGAATAAAAGTCCTAACCTTGATGTCACTAGAAGGATTATTGAAAGTGTCATAGTTAGATGCATACTAGCTAAAAAGCTGCAGAATCATATCAATGCTAGTAGAGATAGTATAATTTAATTCTACTACTTGTGTACTTGATGAGTTGGGCCCGGATCTTAGGATCGGCTTGTATTATCTGTTTTTGGAATTAATAAAAGTATTATTTTTCCAAAAAAAAAAATGTTGTTTTATATATTATTCGTTCATTAAAATCATTAAAAAAAATTATGCAAAAATCATTAAACTTTTAAGATACAAACTAATTGATAGAACTTATTATAATTCCTATATTATTTACTATTATATCTATCTAATTTATTACTCTTTAAAATTCAAAATATTTTTAACTATTATAATAAACTCATATACAATAATTAATCAAATAAACTCATTAGAAAAAAATCTTATAAACACATCAATTCATCCTTTATATTATTCTTAAAATTCAACTTTTTTTAAAATATGTATCTAAAAAACTACCTATAACAATTACTCAAATAAATTTATTTAAAAAATACTCCATAAACATAACAATAATTTTAAAATTTTGATGAAGTTTAAAATTTTAATATATTATAAGCTAACCACGCGTCGTGCGGGTTATATACTAGTTTAAATAAAAAACGATGTTGAGGGGTAATTTCTAGCCAAAAATAGCCAAAAACCACCCCTAAAATAGAAGAATGAAAAGAGAGAAAAGTTGAGAGCAGAAAAGTTACTTTATTCACATTTAATTGTCTTTCTTAATAGTCAAATATAGAATCTTAAATTGTTGGAAAAAAATTATTTTGTTTGAATTTATCTTTTCTTTTTAGATCTTTTAATAAATATGCATTAATATAAAATGTTAAGAATATTGACTAAATATGTATTAATTTAAAATATTAAAAAGGTTTACTGTATAGTTTATATGGAAAGTTTTGAAAAAATATTTATCACTTTTTCAACTTTACAATTATTTTATACTTTTTATTTGTATATATATTCGAGGTTTGCATACTTCAGAGAATACATCTCATTCATTCTATTAAAATTGAAGCTATTCAAAATGACTAAGTTTTCTGTCATGCCAATTTTTGTCCTTTTCATTATTTTTTCAGGTATATAAATTTTGTCTTTTTTATATTATTTCGTAGCACTTATATGTATGTAATGTTTATTTGTTAGGTGTTAACATTATCAAACTTAGTGATAAGAATGTACTTATGCTTTCTTTTTTTCACAGTTGTAACCATGACATGTCAAGCAGACAAATCATGTACCATAGTCAAACCTGGTCCTTCTGCTACTTGTATCCTTTATCAGTGTGAACAATGGTGCTCTGAATCGTATGATGGTAACGCAAGATGTGAGCCAGATGGAGGAGACCCTACTAAAGCCAGATGTATTTGCACATATCCATGTTAAGTCTATAAAAAATATAGCACAATGCTCAATAAATAAATGTTAAATATAAGAGCAGATCAAAATAAATTTAATAAATTATGCATTGATATTTTTCAAATTGGTATTTAAGTGTTTTTGTATACTTATTGCGATTTAATATTTTATATTAAGTAAATTATAATTGAATTTTTGTTAGGTAAAAATTTAAAATAAAAAAATATGATTGATTATTTATTTAATTATAGTATATGAATCCATTGTTTGAACATGTAGCATATCATGGACGTGGAAAAAACTAATAAAATATAAATTTATTTGTGATTCGCTTTGATTTGAGATGATTGATAAAAAATATTCAATTTGATTTAGTTCAATTTCATACAGTTTAATTTGGTTCAATTTTTGAATATACAAATTATAATTATTTTACTAAAATTATAAAAATTCTAATAACTAATATATTTATATATTTATATAATATATAACATATAGTACATTAAAAAATAATATTATAAAATGAGAATGATCGATTATGGTTAATACAAATAACATAATAAAAATATATAGATTAATTACTCTAAACATATTTTACGATAAAATTACAAAAGTTTGAGAAATAATTTTTATTCTACAATATATAAAACTCTTACTCTATTTTCAAATTCATAGTGTTGCTACCTCCTGCTTAAATGTTTTTCTTGATCTTGTCTTTATGACAAACGATCATTATGATTGTTCCAATATTTATGTTTCAATCAACTTTAACCCTTTTTAATACAAATCATTCAAACTTTTTTTTATTTTTATTTAAGGTTGAATTGAAAAGTTGAGAATTAAATTTACAAATATACGTTTAAAAAAATGATAGTTCATAACAATTATGATCATTATGATTGTCTTAATATTTCTATTTCAATCAACTTTAACCCTTTTTAATACAATCAATTGTTTTTTAATGTTAATTAAATTTAATTTATTGTGTCAATTCTTTTGTGATTCTACGTGAGATTTTTTATATAAAATTTTCTTTCTTTAATGAGATAATTAATGCATGGACTAATGAACATTTTGGTCCTCTAAATATCTCAAACTTTGTTTTTAGTCTCTATAAAATTTTCTTTCAAAGAATGGTTCTCCTAAAATTTTAAATTTTAACTTTTGGTCCCTCCTGCAATTTAGCGACGGTTTTAGCGGTTTTTTATTTTTAGCGACGAAATTAGAGACCATTTTAGCTTCGATTTTGTCATGAGGGACCAAAAGTTAAAATTTAAAATTTTAGGAGGACCATTCTTTGAATGAAAATTTTAGAGGGACTAAAAACAAAATTTAAGATATTTAGAAGGACCAAAAAGTTCATTAACCCTTAATACATTGACAATATTTTATATAAAATACATTCTAAATTTATTTATATTATTTTTTAAAATTTTATATACTTATTATTTAAATCTAGATTATAGAAGATATAAACTTTTTTAATCTTTGTCGAAATATTTAATTATTGAGGTCAAAATTCTAAAAAAAAAATATATTCAAGAATTATGTATATTAGATATATTTTTAATATTGATTATCAATTGGGAGATTTATTCAATAATGATTATTAAGATAATAAAAATTTATATATATATATATATATATATATATATATATATATATATATATATTAAATTCTTGCTTTTTGAGATTTTTTGAGTATTTGTCAGAATATTTAGTAAAATATTATTATTATCATTAGATGAATAATTTTACAATATTATTATTATATTTAATTGGTAGAATTTTGTGAGGATGGCATATTTTCTTTATGTATTAAATTATAAATGAGGTTTTATTAATTGGTAGAATTTTGTGAGGATGACACATAATCATGAGACTATGTGAGGATGACACATAAGCCAAGGTTAGGGATTTTGTCTAGGGCTGTCATCATGACAACCTTAGATTTATATTAAGTAGATTATCTTTTTCACTTAGTCTTGACAGAAAAATTTGAACCCACCCTAAATGTTTAGCTAAATGTTTAAATGTGAAAATTATGACATTACCCTAAAAGTTCGATGGGGTTTACGACAAGGAGTAATTTAACCTTTTTAAATATTTAGGGGTCCCTTTGACAAGTAGGAGGCTATCCATTCAGCAATGCAAACACTTGCTCAATTGATTCACAGTATTTTATTCTCTGTCACAAGCTATTAGTTATAATGTTTCCCCACGCATAAAGCCCCGGTTGCTTGGGATAGAGTTTGTGATCCAAAGAATGTTGGGGGGATAAATATCACTTCTTTACTCGAATGGTATAAAAGAAATGATGTCCAAGTTGATGTGGAATATGCAACAAAAGGATGATAATTGAGGATGTAATGACATGGAGGACTTCACTAACCTACTCGTGGATTCTCAAGAGCATTACGAAACAGAGCCTGGAAGTAGAGCATATATTTCGCTGGAAAGAGTTTATATGACACAATTAGTCTGTTACAAAAAAAATGTACAGGGAACTCAGAGGCAACAAGATCCCACTAGATTAGAGAAAGGTATTTTTCAGCAATGTGGCAACCAAGGGCTCTTTTTATACTCTAGCTCTGTTTTCAGGGGAGACTGCCAACAAAAGATCATCTACATAGGTATGGTGTTAACACTTATAACTTATGTATGCTCTGTTCTGGAATAGAGACAATAGACCATTTTTTAATGTAATGTGACAAAAGAGATTTGGAATAAATTTTTGAATTGGATGGGGATTGCTCGGCATCCAGACGTGTGGAGATTGGAACATAACTGGATTATCAGTGTTACGCTTAAAAAAAGTTGGAAAAGGGGAGTAATGAAACTGACAGCAGCGGAAACAATCTATGTTATTTAGTATTAGGAAGATCTTAAAGTTCCACATTGGTTGGGGATAAAGCATTGAAAGAGCTTATATAAAGTGGCACCCCTCACCTTACTAACCAGTTTTGTAAGGATGAGTTATGTCAAACTCTAATATGGTATCAGAGCCTATCAATCGGACCATGGGCCGCCCAGCGTGAATATCCACACACCAAGATCAAGAAGAATGTTGGGCGTGAGGGGGTGTACTAGGAAAATCTTAAAGTTCCAAATTGGTTGGGGATAGAGCATTGAAAGAGTTTATATAGAGTGACACTCCTCACCTTACTAGTCGGTTTTGTAAGGATGAGTTAAAATATGTTGGAGGAAACTTTAAAACTCAAAGTGTAGAGAAGTAAAATTAGTAGGAGGCTTTGTTATGGCCATATACCTTAAGGCTATGTTTGGGAGTTTTGAGGGGAGGGGAAGGGAGGACTTCGAAAATTGATTTTTTTTAAAAATATAAAGAAATTTTTAACATTTAAAAAAAAATATTTTGTTTAGAATGATAAAATAATGTTTATCATTAATGTATATTTACTTTTTGAAATACTATAACAACAAAAATTATATTTGAACATTTTGTCTAAGCCCTCCAAAACACTCTTTTAATACAAATTTTGAGTTCTCCAAATTTGGGGATTTTGGTATTACGAAGAAAATCAACTCCTCCAAAACCCTCCAAACTAAAATCTTTCTATTCTTTTCCTCCAATCCTTCATATTCTTTAAAGTCATCCCCTCCCTTCCCCTCCAAACTCCTAAACATAGCCTAAGTGTTATGGTTTTTTTGTAGTTTGCTATTTATCTAGGCTAAGAATTGGTATGTACTAAAGTGATTTTGGATAATGAAAGTATTTCTATTCAGAAAAAATGCCTAAATTCTTAAAAAAAAATGAGTTTGTTCGAATAATATTATTCAAATAGGATAAATTGTAATATTTTCAACCGTCATATTTTAAAAACTGAGTTAGGGTTTGTCTAGATAGTATTATTTGTTGGAATTACACCTAAAACTTGGAGAATTCCGAATCAATCTTGATGAACAATAATTAATCTTCTTGATTGATTTTGCCTCTTGTTCTTCACTTTTCACTCAAGTGAGTCAACCACACCTTGGTTGCAAGATGATTCTGCTACACAGAGATTATGATAGAACAAAAGAAAAGATGAATTGGGGAAAAAAAAGAGAAATTAGGGTTTGAGAGAAAAGGAGGAGAAGGAGAAAATTCTACAGAGTTTCTCTCGGCCTTCAAACTGATATATTTTTTTCAATTTTTTCTCTATGCAACTGCATTAATACAATGAGGGTACCTCCCTATTTATAGGTTGAGACTGCTTACACACTAAGCAACCTCCAACTAACATAACTCAGCAAAAACAAATAAAATAACATGTTTAAATCTGTCGAGGCTAGCTCCTTCGACACAAATACATTTTGACGGCATAAGCATTTTGACAACAACAGACACTATCAAAATTACTTGCTTTCACACAAAGAATTATACTCTCAACACTCCACCTAATTCATTGTGTCTAAGCTATCTACATTCATCATTGTTCTTAGTTTTTTGAACACTTCAACTTGCACACCCTTCGTCGTGATGTATGCAATCTGATTCTCATTCATGCAGTGTTCCAAGTTCAACTTCCCTTTTGCTACTTTTTTTTAAGGTAATGGAGCCTCATCTCGATGTGTTTTCTTCTGCCATGTGCTATCGAATTCTTCGCTAGCAGACATGTTTCCGATCTTCATGGTAATTGCTCCATGATTCTTTGTTGTAATCTCTTCGACCAAACTCACCATCAACAGTGCTTGACATGCTCAAAGAGAAGTAACTATGTACTCTACTTCACACGGCGATAGTGCTTCTACTTGATCTTTTCTCAAGTTCCAAGAGACTAGTGCACCACCTAACGTAAACACATAGCCAATTGTGTATTTTCTATCCTCAACATCACTAAACCAACTTGAGTCGGTGTAATCGGCTATCTTGCATTATTTTCCTTCATCATCTGCAGGAAACGAAATTCCATAGTCGAGAGTTCCTTTAAGATACCTTAGTATCCTCTTCGTCGCTACTTGATGTGATACTTTTGGCTTCTGCATAATTCTACTCACCATACGACCATACATACATTATATTCTAGATCAGGCCTTTTGTTACAAAGGTATCATAATGACCCAATAAGTCTTCTATACTGCGTTGGGTCGACATCATCTTTATCTGAGTCTTTTTGACAGTTTCAGTCTTAGTTCAGCATGTGTCGAAGTTGCATTGCAGTCTTCCATCTTAAATCTTTTGAGTATTTCACTTGCATATCCTCTTTGATGCATCGTCAAGACTCTACTACTCTTATAGAATTCAATACCAAGGAATTCCTTGCTAAGATCACCTTTGAAGTCTTCGATCTCTTTCTTGCAACTACCTATTATTAACAAGTCATTGATATAGAGACACGGTATAAGCAATTCAGTCTTGCTTCTTCTTACATATACTCCATGTTCAGTTTTATACTTCACAAATTCCTTCTCCCTTGGGAAACTATCTATCTTCTTACATATACTCCATGCTCAGTTGTACATTTCACATATACTCTTAGAGCTTGTTTAAGTCCATATAGGGTTTTATGCAGCCTGTATACTTTGCTTTCTTGACCTTGTTTCATAAACCCAACTGGTTGTGCAACATAAACTTCTTCACCAAATAGGCCACTTAGAAATTCACATTTCACATCTATCTGACACATATGCCAGTTGTTCATGTTTGTTAGACCAACAACCAACCTGATTGTTTCGTTCCTAGCAACAATTGCAAAAACTTCGTTGAAGTCGATTCCTTCTTTTAGAAGAAATCCTTTCGCCACGAGTATTTTCTTGTGTCGAGTTACTTCTCCTTTGGGATTCAACTTCACCTTGTATACCCATTTTACATTGATTTCCTTCTTGTCTTTAGGCAATTCGACAAGTGACCAACTGTTATTGAATTCGATGGACTTCAGTTACTCATTCATAGCTTTCATCCACTTTGAATCCTTCAATGCCTCACCTGTATTGAATGGTTCGATATCTGCATAAGAAGCATAGTGTACCACCAGCTCACCTTCATTGGCCACCATATCATCTGATGTAATCACACATTCCAGCAACCTTGCAGGCACGTGTCTTGTTTTTTGAGGTCTGCATGTGCTTGCTTGAACTTTGACTTCTTCTTGTTGAGCTTCTCTTTTGACATCACTTGTTGGTTCTTCACATAATATTCTCAATAAATCTCTCTTTATATTTTCAGTCCAATCCCATTCCTTAAACTCATCTATCATCACGTCCCTGTCGATCACTACTTTCTTGTTCACTAGGTCGAATAATATCCTATTAGGATCATTTGACTGGACTTGACATCAATTTTTCTTCTCAAATGATCAGAAACATGTTTATTTGCTATAGATCTAAATACCTTCAGATGACTTAAACTAGGCTTGACACCATACCAACATTTTTCTGGCGTGATTCTTTCTAGTTTCTTTATCGGACATCTGTTCAAAATGTATGTTGTAGTCGACACAACTTCTCCCTATTATTATTTAGGTAAATTCTTGCCTTTTAACATATTTCTCACCATGTTCATGATGGTTTCATTCTTCCTTTCAACAGTTCTATTTTGTTGTGCAGTGTAGGGTGGCACCACCTCATGCAGAATCCCTTCTTTCTCACATAATGCGTCAAAGTATTTCGACACATATTCTCCACCACCATCAGTCCTTATAATCTTGAGCTTTCAACCACTTTGTATTTCGACCATAGATTTAAACTTGGCAAATACCTCAATCACTTCACTTTTTCTTTTGATTAGGTAAGTCCACAGTTTTCGACTAAAGTCATCTATGAATATGACTAAATATCTGTTACCTCCATTTGAATCCACCTGGACAAGACCATACACATTAGAGTATATGATTTCGAAAATTGCCTTTGGCTTGCTTCCTGCATCCTTGCTGAAGTTATTCTTGTGTTGCTTTTCCTGCACACATTTCTCACATACTTCATTTGGAATATCGATTTCTGGTAACCCTGAAGTTGAGATGGCCAAGTCTATATTGCCATATCCATTCATCCCTATTAGTTGTAGTTTCGTGACACTTGTGCTCCATCACATTAAGTTCAATCTTGAAGGTTTTATTCTGACACATAGGAGCCTTCAAGATTAACCTTCCACCTGAGTTGAGAACTCTCATCATCTTATCTTCAATCGAAACTTTGTAATTCTTTTCGACCAACTGCCTATGTTGAGCAAATTACTTTTCATGCCTAGCGGATACAATAAATTGGAAATTACTGACCTTTTTCCATCTTTCCTCATAATCAGAACATCACAAATACCTTCAGCTGCTAGAGTATTGTTATTTGCAAATTTCACCATGTTCTTCATCGAGAGTTTTATGTTGACAAACCAATCTTTCCTACCAGTCATGTGTGACGAGCATCATGAATCCAAGTACCATTGGTCCTTGAATCTTTCTTCCAATCTTGTTGTGACCATCAACAACATCTCTTCTTCTCCATGCTTTGCAAGCCTTGCATCATTCTCTTAATTCTTTTTTTCTGGACAATCACTAAAGTAGTGAATATACTTCTGACAATTGAAACAATGAATATGACTCTTGTCAGGTTTTCGTCCACCATCTCTTCCTCTACATGCAACACCACCTATGTGGTTGCTTTGGTATGAGGGTCTTCTTTAATTCGACAAATTTCCTTCTTGTTGGTTTCCTCTACCATTCGAATTGTTGTAGCCTCCTCTACCTTTGTTGTTGAACCATTTTCCTTTGCCTTTCTTTTCTCTTATTGATTGTGCCTACATGGCCATATCACTCTTCGACTTGCCTACAGCTCTTTCATTCATTCTTTGTTCATTAGATTCAAGCGTCCTTTG
Organism: Vicia villosa; assembly: GCF_029867415.1. Taxonomy (NCBI): domain Eukaryota; kingdom Viridiplantae; phylum Streptophyta; class Magnoliopsida; order Fabales; family Fabaceae; genus Vicia; species Vicia villosa. Next base: position 219,630,081 of record NC_081181.1, read on the forward strand.
AAGCTCTTTCTTTGTCAATATTGACAAGTCTTTCAATTCTTCTATGGATACTACCACATGATCAAATTTTGGAGTTAATGACCTTAATATATTTGCGACAACTAATCTTGATGTTAACGCTTTTCCACATACCTTGATTTGATTCACCAGTTTCGTAACCCTAGTGAAGAAATCGGTTAAGCTTTCACTTTGTTCCATTTGAAGTAATTCATACGTTCTTTTGTGAGTTTGTAACCTCGCCACTTTCACCTTCCTAGAGCCTCCAAACGATTTCTCCAGAATATCCCACACTTCTTTCGTTGTTTCTACATAACTCAACTTTTCAAAGTTATCTAGATTGACACATTGATGAATTATAAAGAGAGCTTTATAATTTTTCTTCTTCAATTCTTTATGTGTAGCCTTTTGTTCTTCCATAGCATCTTCTATAATTGGCGTTACCCCTTCCTTCACAAGATCCTAAAGATCGTGATAGCAAAAAATAATCTTTATTTGCTTACACTAATTCTCATAGAAGTCATCTCTCAGAATCGAAATACTCGCTAGAAAATGCTCGTTCAGATGTTTCATCACGCTATGGTTCCCACGAATCACACAGCTAGTGCTTTAGATACCATATGTTGGAACTACACCCAAAACTTGGAGAATTCCGAATCAAACTTGATGAACAAGGATCAATATTTCTGATTGAATTCAGGTGTTGTTCTTCACTTTTCCCTCAAGTGAGTCAACCACACATCTTGGTTGCAAGATGATTCCGCTACACAATGATTATGAGAGAAGAAAAGAAAAGATGAATTGGGGAAGAAAATAGAAATTAAGGTTTGAGAGAAAAGGGGGAGAAGAAGAAGAAAATTTTGCATAGTTTCTCTCTTCCTTCAAACTGAAGTTTTATTCAATCTTTTTTCTATGCAACTGCATTATTACAATGAGGGTACCTTCCTATTTATAGTTTGAGACTGCTTGCACACTAAACAACATCCAACTAACCTAACTCAACAAAACAATCAAAATAACGCTAAATTTAAATCTGCGGAGGCTAGCTCCTTCGACACAAATACATTTTGACAGCATAAACATTTCGACAACAATAGATTATGTTAAAATTACTTGCTTTGACACTAAGAATTATACTCTCAACATTATTTTGACAAACATGTAAAGTGTTAGTATACTATTATTCGATCGAGACAAAAGGGTTAATTTTAGAAATTTGTAGGATTTGAAAGAAATGTATAGATGTAATGAGCAATCCTCAAAAACATATTTGTAAAATAAGGCTCAAAATAATCTCACACCATCTCGTCATTCTTTTATAATTACTGGCAAATACATGTGCTATAATACGATATTGCTATAGATATTAATAATATATAAATGCTGATAAAATAGGAAATAATAGTTTAATTAAAATTTTGATTTCTTATTTTCACTCATTTACGAAATTGGTACTCCAATTTCAAAATCATCTTTTTGTTCATCTCTCGAAAAAAAATAGGAGGGTCATGAAAAAAACCAAAACAAAATGGTTAAGTGATATAGTTTTTTTTTAATTGGAAAGCGATTTCATTCAAATCAAAGGGCTGAAGCAGCCATACTTACAGAATTCAACACAGGGTAACCACCCAACCAAGTTTTAAAACCGTGGACAGGGGCAGAGTCAGAAATTTCATGGAACTTAGGCAAAAATTTTACATTATATTTTTATTAATTTTATACCTTGTTTTCACTAATTTTATCTTTGATTGTCTAAAAATTTTGCCTTTAATTTTGTCCAAAAATTTTACACTCTGTTTTTATTAATTTTGCTCTTAATTTTATCTAAATATTACTAATTTTGCGCCTAATATTGTCTAAAAATCGACTATTAGTATGGGGAGTATACAACGAAAGAAGGGGTTGAGCCCGGCGCGTGCCCGGACTCGCTGGGCTATAGCTCCGTCCATGACCGTGGACCTTGCCAAGCATCACCAAATTGTGAGCGTCGACATTGAAATCTTTAAAAAAACAACAGTACCAAAAGAAAAGTTACTAAGCAAAAGTCTACACTCCGCCGCTATGGGCTCAAATACCACGTTACATAAAATCGAAAACAATTTCTTTATCCACCCCCGGGGTGAGAACCCCTGCTGGAAACCCCATAATACCCCTGACTTCGAAGATGCATCTCCGAAGTCACTTTTTTTCCTATTTTCTCAGAATTCGGAGATGCATTTCCAAAATAAATCTGATTTGAACGATTTTTTCGATAGTTAGCGCTTAAACCTTTTCTTCAAATTTGTTGATCGTTGTTGATTCAAGAAGAAATTCATGCTTAGTATAAAATGGTATATGGTTTTCTTGTTGTTGTTTAGTTGAGAGAACGATTGATTTTGGGTTTCAGAGAGATTAGATTTTTATTGTTGTTGTATTCATAAAATAGAAAAAGAAAGGACCGGTTTGAAGGTGGGAGAGATGGAGGTTGAATTTGAACAAGAACGTGAAAGATTGAGAGATGCTTGTGTTTGTTGTCATTTGAGAGGTTGGGTGAAGAGTTTTTGTTGTTGTTGGGTTCATGAAAACGAGAGGAGGAGAGTTTGTAAGATGAACAATTGAGAGAGTAGTTAGAAAGTAGGAGAAGAAATGGCGTTGGAGCAATGGAAATTTGAAGAAATAATCGTGAAAAACATAGAAGGAGAAATTGGTAGGTGTTTTCGGAAATGTATTTCCAAAGACACGTTTTTTTCTAAAAAAAAAAGTGTTTTCGGATATACATTTTCAAAAATACCTTTTTTTTTTAAAAATAAAAAGTGATTTCAGATATGCATTTTTGAAAACACATTTTTTTCTAAAAAAAATGTGATTTCAGAGATACATTTCCGAAAACACATTTTTTTTCTAAAAAATAAAGTGTTTTCGAAAGTGCACTTCTGAAATCAACTTTTTTTCAGAAAAAATATGCATTTGGAGATGCACTTCCGAAATATATGGGCGTTTTAGAAATTTTCCGCGAATTTCTAAAAAGGTTGGAGGATGGATAAAGAAATTGTCAAAATTGAATTGATGAAATCGACCACATAAAGAAAATCCGATTGGAAAACAACTTTATCCAACTTGAGCTCCATAGTCAGGGTAATGCACCATCTGACCGCCAACAGCTCAGCCAATCCTTGATCAACATCAATAAACTTTTTCTTGCTTGCTGCGAAAATAATCTTTCTCCTGTGATTCTTGAAGATACACCCAAAGACCGTGAAACCCTCCCTTGACAGGCCCACATCCACCTGTGCAATATGAACATCTGCTAGAAAAGATTCCAAACTGTGAATAACAAATTGATGTCGTAAAGCGACCGGGTTCTCTCTGATGAAAACGTGCACACTATCAAAGGCAGCAGAGGCCACGGCAACCGGGGAACACGGGTTTTATCCTAACTGATTGATAAACTATAAATTCATTAAAAAAATTAAAATTAAATAGAAAACTGAGGCATAAACCTAAACTCAAAAGAGTGTAAAATTAAATTAAATTAAATAAAATAAAAAATTTAACTAATTACATAAATTTTATCCTTGACCGAGTATTATATCATAGAAATTCTTTTGACACGTTTTTCTTCTTTGTTTTAGAGATCACTTTTATAAAATAATTTTTTATCTATGATAAAACGATTCTACAAATATTTAATGATGGTTGTATTTTCTTTCTTATAAATATATGTCATATACTTATTGGCTCTAGCATTTTTACCTATCTAATTCATCAAAATCGTCATATCATGAGCGACATTGACATGCATATTAACTGCATTACCCTATTGTTCCTCTATTTGTTTGTTGTCTTGATTCATTGCGAATTTCGTAATTGTTTGAGAAGGATGAACTCCGATTTCTTGATATATTTCTTCTTGCTCCTCTATCTCATGATAATCCTCTTTCTCAACTTTCAATCATAAATCTAATAAAGGAACCAGTGTAATTGAAGAGAGTCCCTAGGAATAATCATGTAGGTGGAATGGGCTTCTGAAACATTCAAGCCTTCAAATTTTACATATTTTCATTTTAACAAGTGCTTTTTGATAAGTTTCCCCCCACTAATTCTAAGTTTAAAACAATGAATCTCTCGCCATATATGCAAATCCAACCGAATATAAACAAAACCAACACTCGACACCTACGTCAATGGCAAGCCTATCAATGGAGTACTACGGTTCTCAAGTTTTTTAAATGTCACCTACTCGCCTAGCCTCGAGGATTTTCCAGATATTATCAAGTTTAACATGTAGAGCGCCTTTCGGAAGTTATGTCTCTTATGTACAGTTCAATACATGTGTCTTTGGATCCTTAGGAGAATACTTATTCAGCTAAGGAGGAAGATGGTTGTCATGCAAATGAGTTGAGGTTGCATTGTGAAAGGGGGACGAAACATTAAGGAACATAGCAGCCGGCACCATGCTGTGAAACTGCATTTGCATGACATTATGTGACCTTAGATCAGTAGGCTCCTGTCACAAGCAAATACAAACATTTAAAATTTGAAACCATGTGTCCATACTACAAAGATGCTTTTGGCACAACAAATGTTAAATCTAGCTTGGAAACAAAACATTTTTGTTGAAGAAGAATCACTTGTCTTAATAAGAACCAGAAATTTAGAAAAAGAAATTAAATAAAGAGATAAAACCATGGAAAGTAAAATGTACTTGTTAAATGAAGATATGAAAACTGTAGAAAGGAATGAATCTCAATCTACTCCAGAGTTAAACTCCATCCATCGAAATGGAGAAAACTCTCTGCTTAACCATAATGATTCACTCAATAAAATTGAGCACTAAACAAAATTCACTCCCTTTGCTATAGATACTGGAAGTACTAAGTCATAACAAACTTGCCAACTAAACATCCTTACCACTCATAATTTCATAATTCCCCTTTTTCCTTATGACCCCTGTTTTAATGGTCATTTCAAAGCGGCACAACGCCACTAGTAACATTCTTAGAATCCTTGTTTTTTTTATTTTGTTGGGTCATGAGAAGGTTCGGGGATCAATCTCCCCCTCAAGTGTGAGTCCCATTTATTCTTATGGGTATGCTTTCCCTCAAACGGGAGTTTTTTCATCCATAACTACTTGCACCGCCATTGTTGCACTCAACGGAACACACCACCTGAACGCCCTTGCCAGAAAGACTTTCAATACAAGGAACCCCGATCAAACAGGGCTCTAATATCACTTGTTGGGAAGTCTAGTGAGCGAAGCGCCGGAAGTGTCAACGGATCCAAGACTTTAAGGCATATTAGGGGTATGAGTTCATTCTCTTATATATCTAACATTTCTTTCATTTCTAGTTGATGTGGTATATTACCACTCACACTTCTAACCCAACAATCCCCCCACAAGTGAGAGTCACCCACATCACAAGCCTTGATCCGTACTAAGATCCACTTCCCCTCCCCCACCGAGCCTAATCATTGCTCTGATACTACTTGTTGGGAAAGATATAACTTAAAACGCCTAATAAAATGTCAGCAAATGAATAACAATAATAACAATGCAACAACAAGAATATCTTCTTTGTAAATGAACGAGAATACAAAAATGATTATTATTACAATCTCACCAACAAAAGGTGGCTAAACTCGCTTTTTAATATTTTTCTTCTCAAAAGGTTTTCTTTCAAATTTATTGAGTTATTGTTATTGATGATGATTTAAAATGAAGTATGGAAGTGGTTTTTATAGTTATGCAATTTGATTATAATGTCTATAATTTAAAAAGAAGTTTTCTCCTCTTGTTACTTATTTTAGTTAATCATGTTTGCTACATTTATTTCCTAATTATTCATTTCTTTCCACCTAAAGAGGAAAAACTCATCAATTTTTCACAATGGACGAGTCAATCTCGACGACATCAACAACAATGATTAAGTTAATCTCTTTAAACTACTCCATTTGAAATCTCAGAATAGAAGACATATTCTATTGCAAGGATTTGTATCAACCTTTACAAAATAAAGGGACAAAGCAAACTGGCAAGACTAATGATGATTGAAATTTGATGAACAGAAAAACTGTTGGACAAATTCGACAATGGCTAGATCAAAGTGTCTTTCATCATGTTGCACAAGAAAAAGTTGCGTACTCATTATGAACGAAATTTGAAACCTTGTACGAGAGAAAGACAGTCCAGAATAAAACATTTACTATTCACCGATTGGTGAACCTCAAGTACAAAGAAAGCCAAAGTATTTTCGAACACTTGAGTGATTTTAAAATATTGGTAAAACAACTCACCAATATGAATACGGTTTGCAAGCATTGTTATTACTAAGTTCCTTAGCAGACAATTGGGACACACTTGTGATAGCATGTTTAATGAAGAATAAAGAAGGAAGGAACAATGAATTCCATCAGAGTATGAGGCGTATGTCATAGAGTATCATGGAAGAAGAATCCACAAGAAGTTAAATACTAGAGACAGGTCAAAGGGCAAGTCTAGAGATAATTTCAGGTGAAAATCGTGGACGAGAAAAGACGTAGAATGTTACTATTGTCACGAGAAAGGTCACATGAAAAGAGAAAGTAGGAAACTCAAAAGAGAGCATCAAGAAAATGGTGATGCAAGTAACATAGCCGCTACCATTTTCCGGATTTCTTTGTACTTGAGGTTCACCAATCGCCGAATGGTAAAGACTTTATTTTAGGTTGTCTTTCTCTCGTACAAGGTTTCAAGTTTCGTCCATGACAACTACGCAATTGTTTCTTGCACAACATGATGAAAGACACTTTGATCTATCCATAGTCGAATTTGTCCAACAGTTTTTCTATTTCATCAAATTTCAATCATCAGACTTGTCGGTTTGCTTTGTCCCTATGTTTTGCAATGTTTGATACAAATCCTTGTAATAAAATATGTCTTCTATTTTGGACTTTCAGATGGAGTAGTTTGAAGAAGTTAACTTCATCATTGTTGTTGATGTTGTTAAGGTTGACTCGTCCATTGTGAATAATCGATGAGTTTTTCCATTTTAGGTGGAGAGGAAATGAAGGATTAAGAAATAAATTTAGCAAGTATGATTAAAGAAAATACGTAACAAGAGGAGAAAACTTTTCTATAAATTATAGCCATTACTCATCAAGTTGCATTACTATAAAAGTCACTTCCATGCTTCATTTTAAATCATCATTAATAACAACTCAATAAATTTGAGAGAAAACCTTTTGAGAAATAAAATGAGTATAGCCACCTTTTGTTTGTGAGATTGTAATAATAATCACTTGTATTCTTATTCATTTATAACGAAGATATTTTTGTTGTTCCATTGTTATTATTGTACTTATTATACTGTGAAAAAAGTATGATAGTGAGATAATCATCCGCTGGCATTTTATTAGGTGTTTTAACTGATATTTTTTCCAACAAGTGGTATCAGAGCCATGGTTAGCCTTGGTAGAGGAGCAGAAGTGAATCCTAGTGTGGATCAAGGCTAGTGGTGTAGGTGAATCACACTTGTGGAGAAGATTGTTGGGTTTCAAGTGTGAGTGGTAAAGTCTCACATCGACGAGAAATGAAGGAAATGTTGGATATAAAAAAATGGACTCATCCCCCTAATGCCTTAAAGTTTTGGATGGATATGTGGTGTCGAGGTCTCTTGAATCCATGAGCGTTTAGTCCATTAAAACTTTCGGCGCTTCACTCCCCAGACTCCCCCAGCATGTTTGACTTTAAATTGTTTATAGCATCATGTTGTGTCCTTTCCACATTAAGTGTAACCAAACGTTCAAACTCAGAAAACAAGCATTTTTATGAAAGGAAATTTGATCAATCGGCATTATTTATTTTTGAAAATTTGAACACATATGATTATAAAAAAAAAACGGGGCATAACATACCATTTGTTGAAAACCATCGTTACCACTTACTACTCCAAGTTGAGGTACCTATAACATACAGAATGCCAAGTCAAAGACAAATTTAAAAGAAAATAAGGACATCACTCAATCAGTAATCACCAAAAAAACCAACCTTTCCTTTATTTCCTTCAATATTTTCGATACTTCCCATACTCCTACCAGCCACACCAGTCCTCGGAGCCTTCTTACCCGAATTCATTTTTGGATCAGACACCTTATCGGTAGATGTACTAATAGATTGATACTCTTCTCCAACATTGCAATCAACATGAGTACTAGTTAAGGCTGCATTCTCAACAGAATTGTTCAAATTTGCACATTGCTTTAGAGCTTCACTTAATGCACTTAAAGCCATATGGTAACTTTCTTGGGATAAAGAACCTTCTTCACCCAATATTATGGCCCGTCTGCATAAATCATTGAATCTCCGAACCTTTGATTGAACGTCTTCCAGCTTTTCACCAATAGGATGCCTACTTAGAGCAGCATTTGTCCATCTTTTCAATATATACTTTGTCGGGATGTTAAAAACACCAGACATTTGGAGAACGACAATTGCATGTCTACAGAGGTAACCCTTATACTCAAACAAGTGACAAGAACAACATATATCTGAGTTTGATGTGTTCCATTCGACCATGTAGTTCTGATTATTTTCGAAGTCTTTCACATTATAAGTACTAATCACGCCATCGTTTTCTTTCTTTAGATGGCAAGCAGAAGCACCCAAAACCTCAAACTGAAATTTTTGATAGATTTCGTGAGTGTAAACTAACAACAATTGTTTTTCAAACGGGGAAGGAGACTTTAATTCGGGTGTTTCATGCCAAGCATCAAAATTTGCTTTGGCTTCCTCTTCATATCTATCTTCAAGAATCAATCGGTACTGTTCTATAAATTCTCTCAGTGAAGTATCAACTTGGACGTATTTATCAAACAAAGAATTTAAACTTTCTGAGCGCGAGCCAGTAGACAAACCGGAAAAAGAAATATCCCTCATAAAAGTTGGCACCCAACATGCACGATCATCGTACAAGGATTGGACCCATTTAACATCTCGAAGTTTAAACCTATCAACCAGCTTCCACCATCTCCTTTCAAATTGGTCTTCTGTCCATGACTTAAATATACATTTGTTGAACTTTTCCATAAAGCTATCGTGCCATGTACCTAAAAATTCAAGCTGTTTTGGTATCTTTTCCAAAACATGCCACAAACAAAAACAGTGATGCGTTCCTGGAAAAACAGCAGCGACAGCAGCTTTAATAGCCTCGTTTTGGTCGGTCAGAAACACTCGCGGAGCATGTTCTCCCATTGCTATAAACCACGTTTGCAGTAACCAGGCAAAAGTAAAAACTGTCTCATCGGCTATCAACGCGCATCCAAGCAATGTCGGTTGAATATGATGGTTAACTCCAACGAAAAGCACCAACGGTATTTTATACTTGCTAGTAAAATACGTTGTGTCAAAAGAAACAACATCGGCAAAATAACCGAAATCTTCCAACCCTTTAGAATCGACCCAAAACACATTCCTAAGCCGATGCTCTTCATTCAAATCAATCGCATAGAAAAATTTCGGATTCTCTTCCTGCATATGCATGAATAACTCAAGAAGCAATTGAGCATTCCCGGGCTCCAAAACCAAACTCCGTCCTTTATCATTTTGACGATTCATAAAATTCTCCAAACATTCAACATTCTGATAAGCACTAAACAATTTACCACCTGCAGTCGAGTTCTTCTTCCGCCGCATCCGAGCATCATTACTCAATGGATCAGAACTCCGATGACTTCGAAAGAAATGAGCTTGAGCAGGTAAAAGCTCATGATTATGCTCCTTCACAAAACTAAAAACATACCATTTACCATCCGGTCGTCTCTTCACATGCAAACTAGCTTTACAACCGATTTTCGGCGAAGGACGAGGATTAATCGCATCGTCCGATTGTTGCTTATTACCGTATCTTATACACGAAAATTTAGCATCGATAAATTCCTTCGATGCCCTAGACCGACGACTACTTAACTTAGCAGTACCAAACCCTGCAGACTTAGCATATTCTTTGTAAAATGAATAAGCAGCTTCATGAGATTCAAATTCCATTTCATTATTAGGTTCTGGAATTGTGTTAGCCATTACATTAGAAGACTCCATGGTTTCTGCTATAACATTCAAATTTCTCAGATCCACCTAATTTCCAAAGCAATTGTTTCACGTGTTCAATATACAAATTATACAACAGTTTTCCTCAATAATCTGATTTCAATGGTGTACCTAAATGGAGGAACAGTGATTTATTGAGAAATTAAATTAAGCAGAAGCTAAAAATTTGATTTTTTTTTTCCGAATGTAGTAATTCAATTTATCAAAATCACGTTGGAAGAGTATATGGAAAAGTGAAAATGAAAACCTGGAGGGGTTTGCTGATGGTAACGGCGGCCTAGGAAGAACTCCGGCGAGTTTTCCGGGCAGTTGAGAAGTTCAGTTCTGTGACATCAAGTTGTTTGTGACGCTACAAGGGGAAAGTGGCCAGGGTTGTTTTTTTTTTTTTTTTTGAGATGCTGAGTTTTGTGTTTTACAATTTAATTGTTTCTTTTTTTTTGTCAAAAGTTTTTAATTGAATTGATGTTTTTTTGTCTGATGAATAATGGGCCTCTTCAAAATGAAATATATTAGGCCTTGAATTAAAATACCATGTTCTTTTTGGTAGTTTTCGGCATTGATCTTCTCACCCTATGGCATTATCGGTCACCCTTATAAAACTGAGAAATGTTCTTTCCGTGTCCGGAGATTGGAATTCAGACGCAGCTCCTATTTAAAAAAAAAAACTTTATTAGATATGTATCTTTATTATTTCCAAAATTAATTCGGATATTAATCTTCGGATAAATTCAAAGGTGAGTCAGGATAACAATCTCCGGACCCATTCTCATAATAGTAAGTTATTAAGCAATAAGTTTCTTAAAAACTTGACAGTAATAAATATTATATACAAAGTATGTTACCATGTATAAACATTATATATAAAGTATTAAGTCCAAAAATTTAAGTCAACCTGGGTAAATGTGAAGGCAGCCAACTTAGGTAGAAGACTATCACATCCAAGGGATGTGTCTGACGGTGATCTACATATAGCATGAAGCAGATATCATTTGCCTCCATGCGATTAAGATAAACTCCAAACGACTTGATTGCCTGATATCCTCTGAGCGGGATGATGGAGCAGGCACGTGGCAAATCCTCTTAGTAGTCTTCTACATATACTCATTCGATGAGACGTGCAAAGTGTTGGTGGATCCATGCTTGAAAATGGTATAGATGGAATATTAATAACGGAGTAGCATAAGTATTATGAAATATTAGTAATAGTAAATGTGAAAAAATATTATCGTAAATAGACCGTTGTTTCTCGTCAATTGTCTAGTCTTCCACATACATATTTCACCTAACTTGGAGTATAGGTAAACCAAACAAAAGGTCTCCTAGTTATACTCACAAATTCTTCTAAGTTAATAAAGTATTTGAGATAGATAACATCGACATAGAATGCATTTTTATGGATATATATATATATATATATATATATATATATATATATATATATATATATATATATATATATATATATATAATTTACTCACATAAATATTATAGTTAGAGAGAGAACAAGGTTTTGTAGTATATAAAAGATATTCAAATTCTAGTAGGTATGACAATATGGTAGGGTTTTCAGCATTACTATCTTCGTTCCCGCCTCCTTATGCCGCTATTGCCTCCAAATTCTATCAGGGGTGATTATTGAACACATGTTTAGGTTATGTTTTCTGACCTCGCCCTCAATACATATTTTTGAATTTTCATATTTCAATTCTTCATAGTATTAAAAACTAAATTAAATTAAATAGAATCATTATAAACTTACATTTTAAGAAACAAAAATAAATAAATATTAAATCATTATAAAATTATATTATCTTATTTAGGATAAATGTAGTCACTTATAAATTTTATGTAGATCAAGTGGGCTTAAGGTGGGTATCCAATATCATCTTTGCCTCTATTTTTCAAATTTGGGTTTTCCATGCATCTATCTTAGTTAAATCATTTTTTTCTTCGTTAAATTCAGGCAGGATCGATTAGAGTTGTTAATTTTTTTTTTGTATTTTGTTGACATGCCTAAATTATAGAGTTCCCTATACATTTTAACTTATCTTTTCCTAGGTTTATTGTATCATCCTCGTTTTTAACCTTCACATCCATCAGCACGATGACCTTTTTTTTCAAGTTCTTCAATCTTCTCACAATGTTTGGGTTTCATATCATATACAATTATTATATCACTGTGAGCATGATTGAGCTCGTTATACCTAACTATTTTTGGAAGATATCTAAATTCTAATTCAAATGTGTTTGATTAAATGTGTCCTTCCCATAGTGAACTTGTGTAAGAGGTATTTGATAGTTACCTTTCAAATATATTTGTAATAAAATTTATTATTTTTTTAATAAGATTTTATTGAAACAAAGAAAACGGAACAAAAAGAGATCCGCACAAATATTCTCTTTCTCTGAAAATATAAGAAACCATAAAATCCATACTATCAGTGATATTAACACAGTTGATTTACCGGTTCCGAACCTGCCAAAATATTTTGAAAGGAGGAGAAAAAGCTCGAACCAAGAACAAAAAATTACCTTCATGAAATTATTGTTATTCACATATTCGAGGCAAATGAGCCGCTCATTTTCTTTTGGTGCACTTTTGCAACATAAACAACATTTTAAAATAAGAATATCACAGTCCTCCCTTCGATCCTCCCTTCGATCTTGGTCGGAACATCTGACGCCAAAAATCCAAAAAAGCATACAATTCCTGCAACTATCCATCTTGATAGCTAACTACTTCACACAAGGTCTTGCCAATGAAGAGCGGGCTCTAACGGTTGACCTGCAATGTCGCTCAAATTTTCCACATACGCTCACAAGTTTACCCGACATAGTCACAATAAGACTTCGTCAAGTAAAATCCTCTACTTACTTCCATCATTTTCAATGGTCACAATACTCCTTCCAATATTCACAAGCTAGCCCATGAAACTAATAATTATATTTCGACCACACCGTCCTGCTATACAAGTCCAACGACAATTTTCTCTAGACTATGGTGGATCCTTGAGAGTCTGTGATGAACGAAACATTACCTTGTCGAGTTCATCTTCGGAAGGTATCTCCATCCATACCTACTACAAGCATATCTCATTCTTCCTTGTCTTCTGCGCTACTCTGATTTCAACCGGTCACACACTTCACCAAACCCTCTAAGCCATATTGTGTCCATAATCTACTTGGCTTCATTACTCTATTACGCTCAATACCTTAGTAGTAACAATTTCTTCTCGGCATTCGTCCAATTACGATATGTGCTAGAGTCTTAACCATACTCACCTACACTACACTTCGAGGTCGAGTAGTTCTTAACATCAGGTCACTAAAAACTCCATCCTCCTTGGCAAATTCTCCTTAGAATACAACCTTTGTCATACTCTTCATTTTCAGAACGTCTGAAACTGAATACTCGCCAAATATGAATTCATCTTACTTTACTAACTCTCGCATCGTACAGTTGCTACGATAACTCTGTCAACCTTTCCAAAGCTTATTCCTCATCATACATCTTCATACCGATGGCATGTCAATACCTCTAATAACTCATGTGACTTAACCGATACGACACTTTTATATTTGTGTAATAAGAATATCATATTTGGCATAATCGTTCATTTATCAAGCATTTTGCATCGAAACAGTATTTATTATATGAAATGAAATTTTTATTGATCGTGAATTGTAGATACCATTCAAAATATAATACACAACAGGAGGAACAATGTCAAATTTTGCATCAAAAAGTAGAGCTGTCAAAATGCGCTAGCCTATTGATCGTCATTTGAAAATAAGATTCATGTAAATTGAGTCTTTTTGGTAGCTAGGTTTGTAGTGAATAGAAAAAATATGGTGGACATGAGTTTCAAATTTTAAATATATGTAATTTTTGAAAGTGTTTAAATTTTAAAACTCGACTACTTTTAAAATACGCTCCAAATTCATAATGCAATTTTTTTATAAGCAGTTTTGCATTATACAACATAAGGGTGCTAACCCAAACAAAAACAAAAACAAAAAAAGAACAAAGGAAAAACAAAGTTCCAAAACAAAAGCAAGGAAGAGATAATTTCACTCTTCTTTTTAACCAATTTTTTCATCAAGGATATGTTTATTCATTGGTTTTAAAATTTCTTCGTAAAATTGACTTCTTTTAAGAATTTTATTTTCGAGAATGTTATTCCTTGGTAAAAAAAATATATATATATATTTTAATTAGTTTACAAATATAAATTTAAGATAGAAAAAAATGCAGTTTTAATAATTGTGTTTTAATTTCTAAAATAAAAAGTTAAGAAAATATAGGTAAATTTTTTTTTTTTAAATAATTATTTTGTTTTTTTACCAAATATAGAAATGATATATTTGAACAAACAGACCCCATATTTTTTCAAAAACACATGATTTCGATACCTACAGTGGCCTCTAGACTTCTGTTGTGGTTTTCAGTTAGACTCTCCCAATCTCAAATATCATTATTATGTCATTTGTGGGACAAGTGCTCCCTCCTAAAAGTCCTTTCACTTCAACAACTATTATTTTATGAATTTTGTTACTTATTAAGGACATTTTGTTGGCATGCTTCTATACTTGACTACCACAAATTATAGAAATTTTCTACTCATTCATTTTCAAGGACATGGTCAAGACAACTAAGGCTCTATTATTCTTTAGTTTCTTTCAGTAATCATATGAAAATTCAATGGTATTTCTTGGTATATTTTCACAATATAATTTTACGTGATTATCGCAATGGCATGCTTAAAATCTCAGCGAGTCCAATGTGAGATGTGAGATAATTTAAGGCATTATAAGTTGATAAAATATGTTAGATTTGGTCACATACGAATCAAGATTCTTACTATGTCTTTAAGGAGCAGCAAAATAATTATTACCTCATCGTTAACCAAAAGCAAATAATTTATCTTGTGGGAATTAGGAGCCTGCATTGTCCTTGAAGACTTTCCTGTTGTGGGTTACCTTTTGATACATGAGCAGTATTATTAGCTAGGGACTTGACTTTGGCAGACGCGTGTTGAACTTCCTAACTAAATTCAAAATGTCTTCCATATTATGGTAGTGATTATCTTTGGAGTTTTTAGGACCAAGTCATCTATATTGACCTTCACATCATCACCATGACCATCTATTTTAGACTGACCCAAACATAGTCCAAGGCCCAAATCCAACCTGACCCAAGAGAAGGCCCAATCGACCTCCTCGTCATCAGGGACAACTTATGCCCGTCCACCGAGCATGAACCACGCTAGGTTTAACTGGCGAGTCCATGAACCTTCGGTCGGGAAGGACTATGAATCGAGCTAGACCTTCTATAGGGTCTCGCGCATGCGTTCACTGCGAGCACCTCCACTGTACCTGTTCTCCGAGGACCTTCCTCCTCGTAGGATTCCTTCACCCACAATCCTTCAAATAAGACAGAGTCCACACACTCTCGAAAAGACCGTGTCTCCCCTAGAACTTCGGAGCGGTTTACCCAGAATGGAGACCACATGTTGGTCTGCACTATACAGGTAGAATCCTGACAATCTCCAAATTGGACCTGGGCATCCAGTCCAATGTGAAAATCTTGGCCCAACGCTGGGGGCTATAAATAATCTCTTCACTTAGAGGGTCAGATAACTTCAATCATTCGTACTCTTACCTTGTATTTGCACAGTTCCACAGTTCACAAAAGTAGAACACGTTGCAGGCCCTGACAATTTTCGTGAGCCGGTAAGATCACCATCTATTTCAAGTTCTTCAATCTTCTTACGATGTTTAGGTTTCACATCATATATCATTATTATATCATTGTGAACATAATTGAGTTTGTTATACCGAACTATTTTTTTAAAAATATCTAAATTCTCATTCGAATGTGTTCGATTAACGGTGTCCTTCCCATAGTAAACTTTTAGGAGGTATTGGATAATCACCCTTCAAATATATTTATAATAAAAGTTATTATTGTTACACACACGTAACACGATAATTGTAAATATAAGTTAAGAATAAAAAATTATCTCCATGAAATAAATGTTATTCTCATATTCGAGGCAAATAGGTCGCTCACTTTCTTTTGGTGCACTTTTGTAACGAAAAAGTATTTTATAAATTTCATACGGGGACAACTTCTCTACCCATCTTTTTGTGATGGGTAGTGTAACTTCAACCAATCATGTGTCACCATTTAATTTATGTATATTTAATTAATTATTAAATATAATAATTATTTGATGTTTTCAATCTATTTTACACTAAAGGTAACTTTACACATTTTTTTGAGTTGGGTAAATAAGAATTCACCATTTCATATTTGGCCAGTACAACCACAACACTTTTATATTCGTGTAATAATAATCTCATATTTAGCATAACCGTTCATTTATCGAGCATTTCACATCGAAACAATATTTATATATAAAAATGGAATTTCTATTGATCGTGAATTGTAGATGCCAATCAATTATAATACACAACAGGAGGAACAATGTCAGATTTTGCATCACCGGAATTATCCTTATTTGAAACGGTGCAAATCAATTCGAAAACACAATTGCTTTAGTGAACACATATTTGTGATTTTTATGAGCTAACCTCACATATGTACATGCTTGTTTGTATTCGGATTTTAATTTCCGAAAGTGCATCATGAACATGCTTGAATTCTATAATATAAACTATACCACTACAAAGTGTTTGACATCATTGAAAAAAAAAACGTTAAAAATGTAATGACAAAGGTTTTAGAGTTATATTACCTTTGCATTAAGACAAAAATGGCATGTGTGAATCTATTGATGATTTGATCGTCATTTGAAAACAAGATTCATGTAAATTGAATATTTTTGATAGGGTTTGTAGTGAATAGAAAAAATATGGTGGAGATGATTTTCAAATTTTAGATCTATGTAATTTTTGAAAGTGTTCGAATTTTAAAACTCGAGTACTTTAAAAATACACTCCAAATTCAGAATGCAATTTTTTTTATAAGCAGTTTTGTATTATACAACATAAGGATGATAACCCAAAACAAACAAAAAAAACAAAAACAAAGGAGAAACAAAGTTCCAAAACAAAAGCAAGGAAGAGATAATTTCACTCTTCTTTTTAACCAATTTTTTCATCAAGGATATGTTTATTTATTGGTTTAAAAATTGACAAATTCTTTATACCCTTTAGTTTTAGTTGAATATCGATATACTTAATGTTAATTGATTTAAAATTTATTTATTTTTTAAAATTAATAATATTAAAAATGACGTAGCATTGAATATTTTTATTTGATTGGAAAAATGTACAAGTATCCAATCAAATTTAAGGGTAGTGGAATATCCACCTTAAAAATTTCTTTGTAAAACTGACTTCTTTTAAGAATTTTATTTTCAAGATTGTTATTCCTTCGTAAATTTTTTTTATATATTTTAATTAGTTTACAAATATAAATTTAAGACAGAAAACAATGGAGTTTTAATAATTGTGTTTTAATTTCTAAAATAAAAAGTTAAGAAAATATAGGTAAATTTTTTTTTTTAAATAATTATTTTGTTTTTTTACCAAATATAGAAATGATATATTTGAACAAACAGACCCCATATTTTTTCAAAAACACATGATTTCGATACCTACAGTGGCCTCTAGACTTCTGTTGTGGTTTTCAGTTAGACTCTCCCAATCTCAAATATCATTATCAATATGTCATTTGTGGGACAAGTGCTCCCTCCTAAAAGTCCTTCCACCTTTCACTTCAACAACTATTATTTTATGAATTTTGTTACTTATTAAGGACATTTTGTTGGCATGCTTCTATACTTGACTACCACGAATTATAGAAATTTTCTACTCATTCATTTTCAAGGACATGGTCAAGACAACTAAGGCTATTATTCTTTAGTTTCTTTCGGTAATCATATGAAAATTCAATGGTATTTCTTGGTATATTTTCAAAATATATTTTTACGTGATTATCGCAATGGCATGCTTAAAATCTCAGCGAGTCCAACGTGAGAGTGAGATAAATTAAGGCATTATAAGTTGATAAAATATGTTAGATTTGGTCACATACGAATCAAGATTCTTACTATGTCTTTAAGGAGCAGCAAAATAATTATTACCTCATCGTTAACCAAAAGCAAATAATTTAACTTGTGGGAATTAGGAGCCTACATTGTCCTTCAAGACTTTCCTGTTTTGGGTTACCTTTTGATACATAAGCAATAAATAACTATTAGAATATTCACAACAGCTATGAGATCATTGAAAATTAACCGGCTAAGACTATAAAAAGTCAAAACCCTAGTAAAGGTACCAAATGAATTTGAAGGTTGCTCATCTTGAATTGAACCACACTTGGGCTTGAATATTGATGAGGAAAATCACTTGAGCATATGAGAAACTTGAATCTCTTTGTGGACCTCAAAATCCTAATTTGCCTGAGCTCCTTAACCAATACCTACCTTGTGAAGTAAGCAACAAGCAAACACAATCTTTTTGTATATTTTGGGTTAGCAAATGATGCATGAATGATTATGAATGATGATAATGAAGTGGAATCTTCGGGTCAAAATTTGGGGTATGACAATTGCGACGTAGGAGGTGACTGTCTCCATCTCTTGATGGTTTTGATAGAGAACTGATTTTGGACCGAAGATGATATATTTGTGGTATTTCACAGGAGTCAGGAGTCAATTTTTAGAGACAACCCCACTGTTTCATTGTGAAACCAAAATTGATGTTGATAAATGACGTAGGACTCTGAATCAATGGTATTAGTCTTATATGGTGGCCTGTGGTGTAGAGATGTCAAAATGGGCCGAATTGAAGCCCATGGGCAAGCCCATCGAGGCCAAAAAAAGTTAGGGCCTGGGCCTTTTTTTTTAATCCCATTTACTTCTGGGCCTTTTTTAGCCTGGCCTGAAAAAGCCCTAAAAAATATGGGTCAGCTCGTATGGGCTATGGGTAGTCCGCCAGCTCGAATACTTTTTTAATATGATTATAAATTCTAACCCTAAAAAGCTAAACAAAATAAAAAAAATGTAATTGGGCCAAGATCCCCTGCCCAAGTTAATATCAGCCTAACATCACACTACATTGCTTATGTTCCGCAGCCTATCACTCAATCAAAACCTAATAACCTAATTTCACTATCGTGAGGAAGCGGCTGCCGGTTGGTGATGTCTTTCAATATCGGGAAGAAGCGACTGGTGATGTCTCTTTGTCTGGTTCTGTTCTAGCTTTGAATCAAAACCTATCGCCACGTTTTGTGAAGCCTATCACCTCTCTCTCATTAGCGTTCTGTGAAGCCTATCACCTCTTTCTCACATGCGTTCTGTGAAGCCTATCACCTCTCTCTCACTAGCGTTTATATGGTTTGCGAGTCGAGTCAATATCTGAACAAAGTTATTTTGTGTTATCATGAATATGTTATGTTATCATGAATATTTTGTTATCTTGAATATTTGAAACTTAAAATTTGTTGGAACAAGTTATTTAATTTGGTGTGTTACATACATTGGATAATTTGTGATGTATTTTGGATAATGTTTGAATTAAGTCAATGTGTTGTTTTATATTTTAATTGTTAGCCTATATAGATTATTTAGAAATCCTAATATATATATATATATATATATATATATATATATATATATATATATATATATATATATATATATATATATATATATATATATATATATATATATATATATATATATATATATAGGTATTATTGCATTGCATTGCATGGTTACTTATAAATGGAAGAAGATTTTTTTTAAAAATGGGCCCGTTTAGGACCGGGTAGCCCGCAGTCCAGACAGGGCTGGACCTGGGTAGGAAAACAAGAGCCCAATTAAATATGGTATTTTGGGCCCGGCCTAGTGAAGTCCGAGGCCCACAGGGGCCAAACCCGAGTCAACGAATGAAAATCCGAGTTGACTGGGTTCGAGTTTGGGTATCACCCAGTATTTCAGGTACGAGTTTGGGTAGTGTGAAACCCGTGGCCGAAACCCGAAATCACACCCTCTTATATACATGTTATGTATTTTGTTGCGGATTCGGATTTGGATGGAAAAATCCGAACGCAACGGGTGTGGACGTGTATTTTGCCATCCGAACAACATTTGGGTTCGAATTTGAATGACAATTTCGAGTACGAATTTAGGTAGTGTGAAATTCACTTTCGACCCAATTCTTTGTCATCCCTATTAAAGGTAAAGCCACTTACCGTCTGTTCACTAATATAAAAATATTGAAAAAACAGGATAAATTAAAAAGAATTCAATATATTAAATATATTTTTTTAAGGGCATATTAGTCAAATACTCTGGGACATTTCTTCTTAATAAGAAAAGCCAAAACTTTGTTAAAAAATTAGCAAATAATTTCCAAGATCTATATAGGTACAATTGTTGAAAATAGATTATGTTATCTAAAAATGTGCTTTAGTCTCATGACACCACAACCACTCACTCAAAGAATTTTGTCTTTTTAGCACAAAAGTGAAGTGTGAACAAGATCCAATAATTAATTATGCAAATCACAATCATAAACTGTAATAGGCTGTAAACTCATATTATAATTTTTTCGCTTCGTTGGCCGCATTAATCGCACCCATCACGTTCCTATCTTAACTTAAATTTCGGGTATATCATTTAAATAACCATAGAAAAAAGGGTTTAAAAAAATTCCATAAATTAATAGTTAATTGATCTAACGATGATTGATGCTAAATTTAATAGAAAGAATTACGGTTTAATTCTTTGTAATTGTAATTGTAAGATCGAAATTACTTGACGTCAGAATTCACATCTTAATCAGATTAGCAGTTTAGTAACCAGATACGGAATACTGATCATAAAAAAACCATTATTTATACAATTAAAGTAATTATTTTAATTATCCAATAATTATAATTGATTGAATAAAATAAATAAATGTATTAAGTAGGTCACATCTAAGATAAACATATACTTTAAGTTAATATGTATTAAGTAAATAATAATAGATCGAAAGAACAAGTAAATAAATAATGAAAAGGACAGCTGCTTGCTCCCCTCCCCAATATAATGGGATAGTTGTTGTCGTTACTCTATTGGTTTTATTTTTCTAATTGAAAATAGTAGGATATCACATCCGTGACATTTTTAATATTTTTTCCTTCATATTTTATTTATATGACCGAAACTTTCAATTTTTTTAATCATTTTATTCATACGACCGAAACATTTATTATATTTTTTTAGCATACTTAAATAGTACCGATATTAATGTATTTTTTTATTTTGAAGTGTGTTTTCCAATTGTTACCATAATAATGTTAGACTTTCAACTTTATCGGAATTAGGTTTTTTATTTTTATCATTTATAAACAATCTTTACTATTAGACTTTCAACTTTATCGGAATTAGGTTTTTTATTTTTATCATTTATAAACAATCTTTACTATTGGAAGAGTTTGAATTTGTTATGAGTGGTCCGCAACATTCGATAACAAAAACATTCAATTGTCACTTTGAGATCATTCCATTCATATTAAAAGAGTGTGGTTGGACAAAACATTTTGATGAGGTAATGTAATGTTTTGAGAGAATTAAAATAACTTGTACAAAATTTATTGTTTGGATAAAAAATGAAGAATTGTTAAAATGATGGAAATTTATGGAGTATTTTATCTAAGTTAAATTTAATCATTTTGAAATGACACCAAAAACCAAAGAATTTGAAATTCCTTCCTACTCCATAAAATGTATTTGTTACTACTATTTCTTTAAATTTCACAAATTGGTCCTCATATTTTTCAAAATTACAAAATTGACCATAATTTTTTTTAAATTGCAAATTGGTCCTTAATAATTTTTAAAATTTACAATTTGGTCCTTCAAATTTTTAAAAATTAATTTGGTCCTTCAAATTTTTAAAAATTAATTTGGTCCCTACTTTTCAATTTTTTAATTTGGTCCAAAAAAATTATATTTTATAAAAAAATGACCTCAAAAACCTAACACTGAATTACCTTAATACTCCATCCAAACAAAATAATTTAAAATGAATGAATTTCAATTGAATCATTTGAATTGCTTTGAATTTTAAATTCTTTTAAAATTCTCAATTACCTCGTCCAAACACACTCTAAAGGTTCAAAATAGTGAAATTTTGAAGGATACCATCGTTTGATATAATCACACGGTTTTTCTCGTTTCTCATGTTAAAAGAAAGAATTTCTCAGTCAATATATATATATATATATATATATATATATATATATATATCTCATAACAGGTGAAACCTAAAGTATTATTTTCACCATAATTAATTTTACGGTCTTTTTGGACTCATTTATTAATTGGCTTGAGTATTGAAGTGTTAACATTGTAGGTTCACCCCCCGTGTCGCCGTATCAGAGACCTGCACCACTACATTGAAAGTCCACTTCATCGATTCATCAACAATTCTAGTTCCTGGAAGGAACAATGGTGTTGTCTATAGGAATTGAATTTGAATTCCTGCGAATTTTCACAATCATATCTCTTTTGATCCAAAGCCTTGATCGATGTATTAGCCACACTGACATGGAGAGAGTAACTGCATATCTCATTTCTAAAAGCATCTTGGAATCCTCCAATCCAAATCACCACATATCTATGTCGTAGATCTGATCAATGAAGAATAACTTGGCGAGAGAAAGACATATCGATCTTAGGGTTTCAAAACCCGAGAAGGTGGACGAAATTCCTAACGTGTCTACTCGCTCATGTGGATGTATAGATTTATTTATTTCCAGAAGTAAGGAAGAATAAGAGAACAATGGATGTTTTCTTCTTCATGATCCTTGTGAATGCGTTTATAAATGCACTTTTAAAAGGTCATTCTTAGAAACACTTGATGCAATGGCTTTCACCATTCACTTGAAGATGAAGATTTACAATGATTTTGGCGAGCCAGTCTTAATTGCAGTAGACTTGCGTGGAGCATGTCTTATACTTAAGTCAATATTGAAAAATCCTTTAATAACCATTATCACTTATGGGAGTAGAAGAAAAAAGACATCTCGAGTGATCAATGTAGCTGACCTTAACTTAAGAGAAGATGAAATCCTACAAGATGATGAACTTAGCATGTCCGCTAGAACCAAGAAGAAGGCCTTGAGGCCGATTCCAAATGTTGAATTTGAAGTCATCCAAATCAATGATAATATGGCCTAGTTGGTCATATTAGGTGTTGACCTACAAGCCAGTGTGAAGAAAGGCTCGGTTGAATGCTTAAGAGTAAATGATGACCTATTTACCCCTTCCCCTAGAGATGCCAAACATGGACCCAAGTGTGACATGCCATAAGTAAACATCGGTTTTGGTGCTCAATACGTGTCCTAGCAAAGAATGCGACAGACTCTTGAGAAGGTTGAGGCAACTATGAATATAGTTTAGGGTTTGGTGGACACTAACTTTATCTCCAAAGTGAGATATTTTTAGTGGTTGTCCAATGTCGTGTTGATCAATAAGGCATATAAGAAGTGAATAATGTGTGTTGATTACACCGATATTAATCAAGCATGTCCTAAAACCTTGTATTTGCTTCCAAATATAGATAGGTTGGTGGACAATTTAGCCGAATACAAGCTTTTGTAATTTATGGTTGCATATACTTGCTATAATGACATACCCATGTATGGACCAAATAGAGAAAAATAATCTTCATGATTAAAAAAATCCAATTACTAGTATAACATGATGCCTTTTGGCCTGAAAAACGCATGAGCAACATACCTGAGGATGGTGAGTAATTTTTTTCTCGGGAAGAGATATAAGAAACATGAGAGGTATATATGGAAGACATGATTGTTAAGTCCAACAAAGAGGAAATACAAAATCAATATCTCACATGCATATTCTTAAGAGTTAGGTAGTAAAGTATTAGGCTCAACCCTGACACTGTACCTTTGGGGTTAGGGACAAAAAATACTAGGTTTTTAATGACATAGAGAGGTATAGAAGAAAACCTGGATAAGTGTGAGGTAGTCATTTGAATGGCATCACCAACAATAAAAAAAGAAGTAACGAAATTGAATAGAAGGTGGTCATCTCTAAACTTGTTCATCTCGAATTCGAATCAACACACCTTTTCATTTTACAAACTATTGAAGAAAGAGGCATGTTTTGAATGGACTCCAAAATGTGAGCAGGCCTTTACATCCCTGAAGAGTGAAGAGGACCCTACTAGTACTAACTCGGCCATCTTTCGGGGAGATTTTGTATCTTTATTTGGTTGTGTCATATGAAGCAGCCAGTGGCATCCTTATAAGAGAGATGAACACCGCCCATTGCCCAATCTATTCCATCTCTAAATCCTTAGTTAACCAAAAATGCTCTATCAAAAGATAGAGAAAGAGGAATTGGGCTTGGATACTTCCTAGAGAAGACATTTTATAGATGGTTTCTAGCAAAATTAACTCTACAGATGATAACAACTTGATCTTTAAAAAAAAATCAAACTTTTGACTTTGAGTTGACCAAAGGGAAATAATGATAACTTGAGTATTCATGACTACATGGTAATGTAGGTAGCATGTACAAACAATTACTTATGGGAAGTCTTCATGACGTGTGCCTAGAGGATGCTCCATTAGATATAGCACCAAAATACTTATTGATCATTGTGTAAAATGACATCTTCTAGATTTAACTTAGGATCAGATTATCATTTTGTAGAACTTCCTTAATTTTTCTTCTTTCCATAAGATATATTACCTTAATATATAAAAACTTTACACATTTGTAAAAAATGGTAGACAAAAAAAATGTTATGTAACATTGTGTCATAATAAAAAAACACATTAAAGAGCATTGAAAGAATTCTGTAAAAATTAGAACATATGAACCATCTTCTAAAAATGAGAAAAACTCGTTGAAATTCTGGCACTTTTAAAACATGTCACTGTTGAGGTGCCAACATCAGAACATGATGTCAAGAACTCAAGATAGATGTTACGACATCTTTTGACAGACGGAACATAACAGAATAAACCAAACTGTAAAATATGCAAAATAAATTGCAAAATGGTAAATAACACAGTCAGTTATTAACTCAGTTCAGTGCAACGTCACCTACTCTGGGAGCTACCAAGCCAGGAAGAAAATTAACTATGATAGTATTAGTTTAAAGCCTAATTAATCCCATCTTACAACTTCTCGCATAATCCCTACCTTGTGCAACTTCTACCTATTTACCTCCTAGATATGAGACCTCCCTCTCACTTCCTACTATCACCACAATGATAAAAATAGTCCCAATCCCAGTTATTATTTTAAAATAAGTTACAATCCCAATGAAAAAACAAGTCATAATCCCAATGACAAAACCAATCATAATCCCAGTGACTAGTAACCAAAACAAAATATTACACTTCCAATACAAAATAATACTTAGTCAAGAAACTTAACAAAGAACAGTACTTGATCTTTCTTAAAAGCTTCAACCAAGAACATTAATCAACTCAATGCTTACAAGATTTAAGAGTGGGAACAATACTCAACTCAATGTAAGACTTCTAACATTCCCCTAATTTTACAATTGTGAAAGACTTAGTTACATTAGGTCTAGGTTCCTCTTTAGATATTACTCAACAGTCCATGGGCCTCAGAATCTTCACCCAAGTATTACTTGATCCATAAGCTGAGAGTTGCACAACTTATGCATATAATATCCTTAAATCTTGGAACAAAACATTAAGTTTCCTAAATTTTCTCAATATACAACTTTTAGAAACTTATGTACATCTGGATATTAGATAACTTGTTCGAGATTAAATCTTTTTTACGTGTCAAAATTATTGAGATATATCTAAAAGAAACATCACAAAATCAAATCAAATCATTCAAGATTTAAAACAATTTGTACTGATGTGCTGGTTCAGCATGTCGCAACATCTGTCAGAACATTTGTCTACAATGCAACCTTCACACTCTGTTGTATCAGCTTGATTAAGATGTTATGACATCTTACTCAACATCTGTCATGAACCATGGTACTAACATCCGTCAAAACTAATTCACCCCTTTTAGATTGTGCACTCAATACTTAAATCCTTCTCTTCTCACAAAGTCTTAGATGAATATATTAAGTGTGATTAATTATACATTTTGAAAAATAAAGTTGATGATCTTCAAAATACACTTGATAAATTCACTAAAGGAAGATATAACTTGAATCTTTTGTTAGGTAAACAAAATGTTTCTTATAATAAAAATGGTCCTTGTTATGAATCTAAGAACTACAGTAAAAGTTTTAGCAATATTTATAATACCCATCCAACTTTCAAATGCAAAATCCTAAAATGCAGTTACTGTAATAAAGCTGGCCATATTTCTATGTTATGTTTTATTAAGAAAAATCATGAAAGCAGGTAAGGATATCCCCCTCGTATTTTTATAAAGAACAATGTGAACATAAAATTAGAAATAAGCTTGATCATAATATGTATTCCACTAACCTCAAAGGACTAAAAAATAATTGGGTACCAAAAGTCGAAAAGTCAAAATGTGATTCAAATATGCTTGGCAACTTGAATTCAAAAGATCATATCGATAGTGTTATTCAAGTCACACAAATGAAGAAATAAATTTGTTCTCTTCAATCCTATGAGAAGAGAATTTTTTCACATAACAACAAGGAAAAATCCTTGAATATGTGATTTTTGGTAAGCTCCCTAACCCCACCTTTAGGTTGTTCTAATTGATTAAAGTTTTATAGTTCAAGTTACTTAGTATTAAGTAAGTTGTGTAACAAAGGTAATAGAGTAGGTTTAATTCTTCCGTAGGAATGGTTGTTAAAAGCTTTGAAATAAAATATTTTTCCTCTTTTAAAACTTCTTTTTAAAAAGACCATGACTATAGAAGAACTCATATATATTACGTTTGTTGAACTAACCCCTAGTAGGTAGAAGTATATGTTATTAATTGTGCATGTATCTTCTAAAGGAATGTAGAATGATAAAAGACCATCCTATTCAGAATCTAATTGGAGATATTTCTAAGGGAGTTTTTACCCGATGCTTCCTTAACAAGGTACATAACTTTGTGGCTTTTGTTTCACAAATCAAGCCAAATTGAATAGACGAAACTATAGTTGATGAACATTGATCTCTTGATATGCAAGGAGAGTTAAATCAATTTAAAAGAAACAATGTTTGGGAGCTTGTTCCAAAATCTTCATCTAATCTAGTGATTGAAACCTAAGTTAGTCTTTCTCAACAAGCTTTATGCTTTTGAAAATGTTTTGAGAAATGAAACAAGTCTTGTTACGAAAGGTCACAATCAATAGGAAGACGTATATTTCGATGAAACTTATGCTCATGTAGCTCGATTAGAATCCATAAGGATGCTTCTAGATTTCTATGGCATTATATTTTCTTAAACTCTTTCAAAATGAATTATATTTGTGATTAGCCAATTGTTCAAAATATAATCAGTTCATATTTCAAATATATTTTCAAGAACACAATCTTTGTGATTATAAGTAGCCACCTAGACTAGTTAGCTAGCCAATTTCACAAAGATTACAAAAAACGGGTCCTGTCCTGAAAGACTCCCTCATCCTTAATAGTGGCATCCACTCTCTGACATTATCTATTAACTATGTGTTCCACTCTGCCCCACATTTGGAAGAGCTATGGTGGTTTGGCCACAAGACTCCATTTGTTAGTGTTGCATCCACATTACTATTTCTTACTGGAAGTAGCAACACTCTCACTACCAATAGACCGACCTTTATTGAGAGAGACATCAACTCTGCATTAGAATTATATGAAGTTGATATAAGAGACAACATATGACATCAAATTGAGCTTTGGCCACAAAGAAAAATTATCTCCGATGCACGAGCAACAAGACTTCTCTTGAATTAAAATAAGAGAACAAACAATTGATTCACTAAAAAGAATCAACTTCATTTTTCCCGAGAGTAAATGGATGATATATTTTCAAGACAAGGTTCCTAGGAGTCTTTGAAATGTAAGATTTCGAATAGTTCACTAACAGCAGAGACCACGACTTTGCCTCTTTGCCCTTACCAGGTTCTTTATCCACAAGAGCAAAAGTACCTACAGGAAGACGTCCGAAGTTTTGGACCCCTAAAAAGCAAATATCTTTTTTGATAATGAGAGTATTCAAATTCCTAACATAAGGCTTAAAAATTGAACAATGAGCCATACAAACTAAGGTAGGAAACAATGTACAAGAGAGAATAGATAACAAAAATGGATAGTAGAGCCAATTGACTCATGATTATTTATGTGGAAAACCATCCAATGATAAGACAAGACACTAACATAAGTAGTTAGGAAGTCAAAATTACTGTTAGATAATTGAATCGGTAAAAGTAAGAGATGTTTTGACCATTCTAGGTAGGGTTTATTAACAACTATTTTTCTATTTTATGGCACAGTGATGATCCAATTTAGGTATAATAATGATTGATTATGTCACATCATCAAACAAAATTATTGATTTGTCAATAATATAATGCATTGGAGAACTTGTTTACACTTAAAAATAAATTACATATCAAGCAAAATGGACAAGACAATTAATTAATAGATATGCAAACTCCCTTTAATTTATAGCAAATTAGACATATATGAACATAATCGAACACGAGTCATCCAAATCTTTCTTAAGCATACTACAATTTATTAATGTTACCAGAACTTTTATTTCAGGCAAAACGTAGTAAAACTTTGCAATTGGGCATTATGATCACATTGCATGTTGATAGTACAATTAACCAAAAAGGACAAAGGTTACAAAACTACACTACAAAGAAATATACATACATATGGATAATATCAACATATCATGCTACAAAATAGAAGCGTCAAGTTGAACGTAGACGTCATGACCATCTATTAAGGGGAATTGATACAGATGAGGCTTGAGTGACTTTGAAGACCCATGCCTTTAGTGACTTTAGTTGTTTTTGATGATAAAAAATATGAAAATTGGAGGAAAGAGATTGATACATAGGTGAGAGAAAGACTCAAAATTATGGTGACTTTAGTGTTTCAAATCACTTAAACCTTACTCGGATTGACACATTATTCATGTAAATAGATGAACATTGCTAAATTTTATAAATTATCACAATTTAACCAACAAAACTAGTGTTGTTTATTAATATACTAGACTTTATAATTATTTTAAAAGATAATAAATCAAATCCTAAATCCTAAACCGTAAAACCATATTAATCCTTGACTAACATTTCCTAACTTTTAATTTCAGCAATATTTATCTAATAAAATTTTCTTTTATCTAACAGAACTAGTATTTGTTTCAACTACAACTTTTTTTCAAGGCTTAAATGCACTTTTGACCCCCCTATTTTCATTTTAATGAACTTTTGATCCCCCATTTTCAAAATTCCTTATTTTGATCCCCAAACATTCAGTTTTTTGGCAAATTTAGAGCCCCTCTCCAAAAATGCATATGTGGCTGTGGGAATTGCTGAGTTGGCTAAAATTACTTATGCCACGTAATTACATTTATTTAATTTATAATTTTAAATAACTGAAAAGCCATGAGCCGATCCATACGTGTTTTGTATCGACTCATACAACTTCTGCTTCTCTGTTTTTCAATTCAAACTCAGCATGTATCGGACCATAGCCTTTGTGCATCGAACCAAAATAACATGAGCCAATACATACGATACATGGATCGAACCATAATTGTTATGCAATTCTGTTTTGCATCTTTACTCAGTATGAATCGGACCATAGCCTTTATGCATCAAACCATAAGTGTATGGTTCGGACCATACGACGTTTGCATCGACTCATATAAGTTGAGAAGCTACTGGTTTGTGATTTATCACAGTATGTATCGACTCATGAAGTCATGAGCCAACTCATAAAGGCTCATGAATTGACACATAGGCATTAAGTGTCGAATCATAACTGTAATTTTATGTCTAACTAATTATGTTTCATATATAAGCAACTTTTGACAGATTGGAAAGTGTCACGTTATCCCTATACTGCAGACCAAGACTTAATAATGCAGGCCTAAAATTATCTCTATACTGCAGGCCATATAACATATGCCAAGACTTTATTAGACAATCAATAAAGTCATAACAGAATAACCAATGCCAATGCCATAACAGAATATCATAAGCACATTATAACAGAATAGCCAATGCTAATGCCAATGATTATAACAAAATAGTTTACTAATCAGCATAACAGAATAACCAATGCCAATGCCAATGATTATAACAGAATAGTTTACTAATCAGCATAATAGAATAACCAATGCCAATGCCAATGATTATAACAGAATAGTTTACTAATAAGCATAACAGAATATCATAACATTAGACAATCAATAATACCATAACAGAACACCTTGTTCAAAATATACTTAGAAACCCTAAAAGATAACATAACATTAGAAACCCAAAATATACTTGTTCATTACAATAAATAACCAAACTACATCAACATCTACTTGTTCATTGCAAAAGATAACCACACTACATCAAAATATACTTTTTCATTACAAAAATGACCACACTAATTATAGAGCACTACTCCTGAGATGGTTGTGTAGATGGAGGTGCTTGTGATGAGTTTCCAATCTCAACTTGGTTTGTTTTACTCTTCTTTCCTATTGCCACCTTTGCTATTGTCCCCTATGATGAAGCCTTATCTTAACGTAGTTGCTTTTAGATGGTCTGAACAAATAACAAAGGATGAACATTCAGAATACTTTACCACAGTAAACAATGTTATTTAAGCCTAACGATTTAAGAGAACAAACCTCATACAGAAACGAACATCCTCTTTGCAAGTTGATGATGGTGGAATGTTGCGCGTCGTCTTTGATGATGATGGTGGAATGCTGCTCATCTTCTCCGATGCTTGGGCGAATGGACGAGAACTGATTAGAGCGACAATGGAAGACTGCTCATCGACGAAGAGAGATCACGAAAACAAAGATAGAATTTTTCTGGGTTACGTTACAATTTGGGGATGAAGTTCTGGGTTAGGTTAGGAATTGTTTTTGATTTATAAAAAGAGAATTAATGTTATTTAGGATATTCAGAAGTTGTTTTCTATTTAAAATTATAAATTAAATAAATGAAATGACATGACATAAGTAATTTTAGACAGCTCAGCAAATTACATGTGCCACATATGTAATTTTGGAGGGGGACTTCAAAATTGCCAAGATAATGAATGTTTGGGGATCAAAAGTTCATAAGACTAAAAATAGGGGAGATCAAAAGTGCATTTAAGCCTTTTTTTTTCAATTAAATTTCTATTTCCATAATTCTCAAGAAGTACCCTTAAAACAATTCAATTTCACCCAATACCAATTTGACAGAACAGAGTACTTTTTACTGATGTGTAAACCCTAGTTTATTACTATCACTTTTCTAGTGTGTTCTATGCAACTCTGTGTAGCCAATAACAAAGTCCACTTCACCTGGTATCCTTCCAATTTTATCAAAACCTACATTACTTTCCCCAAAACTAAATCATCTTTTTCCCCTTTTCTCCCCTGTCAACTCCTCACGTGTCACCCTCACTCTGTTCCCAAAATCAAGGACATTATAGTAAAATTTATTACACCAAATCCTACCACCAAAGATTTCTCACCATGTTTTTCACTTTCCATTGGCTACACTAAATTAATTTTTTTTTTCTTTTTCCTCTCTTTCTCTTTCCAACAACACAATACAGCTAAAAGCATCTCCACCACCCAAACCACAACAACAACATTAACAGAGTCATAAAAAGTGTTCTGTTTTTCAAACAAGGTTGGTGTTCTTCTTCTTGTTCTCTTCATAATTTTTTTTATAATAAACAAATAAATAAAATTATTATTTTTCCCTTAACCTTCTTTCTATAATTTATTTTATATTAACTTATAAAAAAAATATTCATAATTTTTTATATATATTTTTCTTCATTTTCCATTCCTCTGTTTTGTCCTGTTTTGATATAATCAACCTACATCACACTTCAAACTCCAAACTCAAAAAAAAAAAAAACTGAGTTGTTTTTTTCTACTTATAGATCTGAGAAAAGGGTCAAAGAAAGTTTAGTTTTTTTTTGAAGAAAAATTCTCAAGAAAGAGAATTCAAGCAAAAAGCTATGGAGTCAGATCTTCATCAGCAGCAACAACCACAGGCCAATTCTTCAGGTTTAACACGCTACCGATCAGCACCAAGTTCATATTTCAACAACATCATTGACAAAGAATTCTACGAGCATGTTTTCAACCGACCTTCAAGTCCAGAAACAGAGCGAGTTTTTTCAAGGTTTATGAACAGTTTGGGTTCAGAAGATGATTTACTCGCTCAGAAAATCGCCGTTGAATCGACAGTAAAAGAAGAGGAGATTGTTAATGTTAACATTAACCAACATCACCAACAACAAGAACAACAACAACAAGAAGAACAGGAACGAGAACAAGAACACATGGTTCAACATAATTATGAACACTCTCATGGTTTTTATCAAACCTCAGTGATGCCACCTTTGCCAAACCAGAATGTTGTTTCTGGTTTGGATGGAGGTTTTTCAGTGGGAGTTAATAGGTTACAGCAGATGAAGAGTCATGGTGGGAATAATTCTAATCTTATTAGACACAGTAGTTCACCAGCTGGATTATTTTCTCAAATCAACATTGAAAATGGTATGTCAAATTTCTAATTTTTATTGATTTTAATTTATTTTTCCTAGAAAAAAATTTCATTTTTAAATTTTGTTGTCAGGGGATTTATGATGCTATAGTATATTTTAAAGATCTCTTTAGGGTTGTTGCATATATTGTTTAATATTTACTTTTATGTTTTACATTATATTATATATTTTATAGTCACTAATGGCTCTGCAGCACTGATACCTCTAAAAAAAATTTAGATCGTGTTTGTGTCCAAACACATACACTTACACTTGTGATTATGATTATGTTTAATTTATTATTTTTTTAAATTACTTATGTCGACGTGTCAGTATCAGTGTCGTGTCGGGAATTCGTGTACTGCTTTCACAAGTGGTGAAAAAAAATAGTGGGAATTTTAGTTATTAAACTTAATTTCTGGCAGGGTATGTTAGTATGAGAGGAATGGGAAATTTAGGAGCTGTTAATAGTTCTATGAAAGATGCAAAATTTTCTAGTGGAAGGAGTTTGAAGAATTCAGCAAGCTATTCATCAGGGATAATGTCAACAATAGCTGAAGTTGGGGACAAATGCAATGAAGAAAATAATCAAGAAAATGAAGTTTTTGGTGAAAGTCATCATGGTAACGATTATATCGCGGATTATCAGGTTGATACTTGGGATGATACTGAAATGATGTCTGAAAATGTTGGTGGTTTGAAAAGATTTAGAGATAGTGATTCAAAACAACAATTTTCTGCAGGTTTTAATGCAGCAGCAGTTCAGGTAGATTACTATGTAACATGGTTTAATCGATCTTGACCGTTACTCTGAGATTGCCCGATAATTTGACATGATTTTGTTGTGGTTGATTAGAATGAAACAGGAGGAGGACATTCGTCTTCTCCATTGGCTCATCAGTTGAGTATGCCAAATACTTCATCTGAGATGGCAGCTATTGAGAAGTTTCTGCATTTCTCAGATTCTGTTCCGATGAAAATTCGCGCTAAGCGAGGTTGTGCTACTCACCCAAGAAGCATAGCAGAAAGGGTACGGATTATTGGTTTAAGGTTATAACTTTTTTTTTTATCTTATCAAGAAATAAGTAAAATTTGATCAAGAATCGTTCTAGCCATGATCGACATTAGGGTTTTCACAAACAATTCGTTTTTAACTAAAGTTTATTGAGCCAGATGACTTAAACTTCCGTTCATCGCTTGTCTTCAGGTTAGAAGGACTAAAATTAGCGAACGTATGAGGAAGCTACAAGATCTAGTCCCAAACATGGATAAGGTATAAGACACAATATTTTTTACTCAATTCAGCCAAATGCGCCTACGTCTGCCACTACATAACAATTATAGTTCCGTATTATTATTTGAATGAATTAGGGTTTCAGTGTTACTAATAATATATACAATACTATATTACAAGAATATTCCTCAACGGTACCGCAACTCTTACGTGATTATGAGCCATACTCAACCGACACAATGCTTAATGATTGGTTTTAACCTTTGTAAATTTGTGAATGCTTTAAGGTACAAAGTTGTTTCATTTTCATTTTTGCAGCAAACAAATACAGCAGATATGTTAGACTTGGCTGTGGATTACATCAAAGACCTTCAAAAGCAAGCTCAGGTAATTCAAAAAGCAATATCTCAACTATATGTCAACATTTATCTTATTATGGATTGTTAATTATCTGATTAATTTTGTTTCCACACATGACATGTTTTATAGAAGCTTCAAGATTGTCAAGCAAAGTGCACTTGTTCACACAAGAAGCACCAATAACATCGAAGAATGAATTTTCTTAGTCAATGTATAGATTTGTAATAATTAATTTGGTCACCAAGTTAAAAAAAAAAAGAAGCTAGCTAGATTAGCTTTAATTTGTTAATGCATTCACCCTTTGATGTATATAAAGAAAAATGATAAATGTTGTAGGGTGACATTTTGTTGAATGATTATGGAAGTAGATGTTATAGGTAGGGAAGAAAAATGGGTTATAAAAGTTGAGTGTTAATTGGGGAAGCATGTGTGTACAAAAAGTCTATGTGTTAAGTAGACGTAATTTGAGAATTTAGGGCCCATATTTGGTGATGAAATGTGTGGTTTTGCCGTAACTAATAATGTGTTTTCATTTCATATTGAAATTGAATATTGAATGAATGGCTGGCATTTGATGATATGAGAGGCGCCGTGACACCGACATTTTTTTGTTGGATTGGATATGATGCTATGATGTCTATGTGTGAGGTTTACCATTTACATTACTCTTTTCAAACAAATAGTAATCAATGTTGGTTTTTTTATTGCATTTTGGTGTTAGTTATTTAAAGTCAAATGAGTATCATCTTTCACTTCTTATTTTTTAAGCTTAATGTAAAGAGAATATACTTGTGCTTAATCATAAACTATGTTGCCATGTTTAGATGATGTATCATTTCTTAAAGTATCAAGACAAATGTATATACATATTAGAGTGTCATTGATTATATGTAAAATAAACTTGATGAACTTGCTTGCATATATCACAGTCGTCTTAAACTTTTGAGAGAAATTAGAAGATAACTTTAGTTAGGGGTGGTAAAACAGGTCGTGGCTTGTCGGGTCAATCCGCACACCCGTAAATAAATGGCGGTTTGAGTTGATATTTTAGGTCTGCCGCCTGTCGAAATCCGTTGCCTGCCATAGCCTGCCCTGTTAAAGCCCCCAGTCCGCCAAAAATGGCAGGTTGAGTTGATATTTTAGGCCCGCCGCCCGCCAAAGCCCGACGCTCCGTCAAAATCCGCCAAAGCCCGACGCTCCGTCAAAATCTGTTCTTTTTTAATTAATTCTACTAATTCTAAGTCTCGATGATTTTATTTTATACATTTGTGAATATATGCAATGTTTTTAAGTAAAATTTATTTAAATAATGCTTTATAAACATTCTTCTAAAAATTATGTGAAAAATCTAATTAAAATATAAAAAAGTTGATTAATCTATTAAAAAAATGAAAAAAAATATATAGGCGGGCAAGCTTGCGGTCCGCCAGTCCACCACCTTAACGGGGCGGTCTAGATTTTTATGTCCATTCAATTTGACAGGCTTGTCTGCTCTATTCTTTTTTTTTTAGCGGGCATATGGTGGGGTGGACCGCCCGCTTTGCCACCCCTAATTTCCGCTGTGTTCTAATTTTTTAAAGAAGATTCTACAACTATGTAATATGTATATGGTTACTTTTTTTCTATAGTTTAATCCGGGAATAATTTGAGGTCCTATAATATAGGCCTTCTTGCACACCAAAGACAGCCTATTGCATATTATAGTGTGTACTATTTATCCAAATGTATAGTATCTCTTCTACTTACTTCATACATTGAGTTTCTTCTTCTTAAAAAGCTAGGTTTATTTATAAGGGATGAAATGTGACCTATTATATTAATTTACAGACTTATTTTTTGGAGCTAATAAACACATTAAAATAAATTAATTCATTTCATATTCAATTTTGTCAAAACTCATTTGAATAAGTACTATTCTTTCACACACTATACTATCACTTCAATAGCCATGATAATCATAAATATAGAGATGAGAATAATTTGGCCGAGTTATCTATGGATGAACAAAAATAGAAATGCATTGTAATTTGGGCTTGATGATGGTAAATCTGTAGAGTACCCTTTATTTTGTTTTTGTTTTTGTTTTTGTCAATGGAGTTAACATGCTTTAAAGTGAGAAAGTTAGGATGAAAATGGCACAACTAGAAGCAATGGACAAAGTGTCAGCATAAGCATATCTCTATTGGGCCAAAAATGTGGGGTCCAAATCTAATTTCATTTAAGTGAAAGTCATGTCACATATGATGTCAGAAACCTAAAGTTAACCCTAGAAGTTATTACTGTGAGGTTGTTGTGGAAGGTAGATTCAGTCTGAAACATGCAACACCATTATTTGAAGTAATTCACAGAAAAGTAAATAAGAGTGCAGTAACTCACACACCCTAGAATGTACTATAGAACAAGATGGAAAGTACAAAATAATAGTAAAGAAAATGGAATTTGTATTCATGTGAGGCTCGTGGAGACACGTAGGAGCTTGAACTTTTTTTGCTAGGGGGGTCCCTTGCTATGGCTATGTATGACTTATAAGAGTGTGAAGTTTGGCATCTACTATATGCTACTATTAATGGAATCAATCTTTTTCAATGCTTCGGATTCATATGCTCACTTATATGGGATGGACATGACTTATAAAAGCATGCTCACTTACATTGTGTGATATAGTTGAAAAAAAACTAGAATTTGAAATAAGTTTTTCTTTTTTTAATTGAGTAAAAAATTATTTATTGAATAATATATGGTGATTTTCATATGTTCTATGGTGGTGTCAATTAATATACAAGAAAACTCAATATTTGCTCATCATATATATATATATATATATATATATATATATATATATATATATATATATATATATATATATATATATATATATATATATATATATATATATATATATATATATATATATATATATATTGGTTCCTTTTTCAAAACAGGTGCTACGTCAAATACTACTAGTGCAAAAGTTAACGCCATTTCAAAAAATTGGACGGAAAAGACTAACGTGGATCTTTTTAAATAATTAAAGGATCTATTTTAGAACTTTTTAAAGATAAGAGACTAGAATGGACTCCGAGATAAATTTAAAGGAAAAAAAAGAGTATTTAGTATATATATATATATATATATATATATATATATATATATATATATATATATATATATGATGAGCAAATATACACAACTTAACCAAGAAAAATGTATGATTTTCAATCTATAATTTTATCTCTGAAGTTAAATATATCGAGAGACTAACTAATGTGATGCTAGTAAAAAAATCCTCTTGAAAATGGAAAATGTATATAGATTATACCGATATGATAAAGAATGTTTCAAAGACTCGTATCCACTATTGAGTATATCGAGATAGGTCAACCTCTCTCCTGAGGTAAATGAAGGATTAACTAAATGTTTGAGAGCCAACGCTGATCTCTTTGTCATCTCTCCCCATGAGATGTTTAGTATAAGTCCTAGTGTAGCGTGTCACCAACTAAACGTTGATCCAAACACCTGGTAAATGTCCTAAAGGAGAATGAGACAATCTCCTAAGAAGGCAGAGGCGACAACAAAGACAATCAAAAGTTTGTTGAACACATATTTTATCTCTAAAGTGAAATACACCTAGAGACTATCCAATGTGATGATAGTTAAGAAATTATCATGAAAACGGAGAATGTGTGGAGATTTTACCGATCTGATAAAGCATGGCTCAAAGACTCGTATTCACTATTGAGTATAGACAAACTGGTCGATAATTCATCAGGCATAACCTTCTATCATTTATGGGTGCATACTCTGTCTAAAATCAGATACCTATGTATGAGCCAGATAGAGAGAAGACCGCTTTCATGGCCGAACAAGCCAACTACCAGTAGAATTTGATTCCCTATGGTTTGAAAAATTGCATGGGCACCATATCAAAGGATGATGAATAAAGTTTTCATAGAAGAGATAGGTAAAATATTAGAAGTGTATAAGGATGACATGATCATCAAATTAAGTGAAGGAGAGTTACAAAACCAACATCTCACACGGGTCTTTCGAAAAGTTTAACAGTATAATATGAGGCTCCATCCAAAGAAATGCACCTTCGAGGTGAAAGTCAGAAAATTAATAGATTTTTATCTTATAGAGAGAGGCATAGAAGAGAATCCGAGCAAATACAAGGCAGTCATTCAAATGGTGGAGTCTACTACAAAAAAGAAGGTCATGAAACTGAACAAAATGTTAACAGTGCTGAGTGTAACACCCGTAATTTAATTAATTATTTAATTAAATTATTTTTCGGATTATTTTCGAATTAATTGTCGAAGTTGTAAATAGTTGTGAATGTTGATTTAAGTTGTCATGTTGTTTGTTAATTTATTTAGCTGATTAGTCGGTCGATTACTAATAGTATTATTAATATTAATAATAATATTAATATAAATATTTATGAATTATTTTTGATTTATTGTTTAAATTGTGAAATGTCAATTTAAGTGTTTTGGTTGCTAGTTGGATTAATAAGTTAAATTAAGGCTTAAATGCATTTTTGGTCCCTGTAAGTTAGCGAGTTTTTTATTTTCGTCCCTGTAAGTTTATTTTTTTGGTTTGAGTCCTTATATTTCACATTCATGTTTGTTATAGTCCCTAAAATCCAAATCAGTAGAAAAATTCGCAGGAAAATCTGCAGGAAACCTGCAGATTTTCCTGCGGATTTTGAGTTTAGGGACTAAACTGCAAGCAAAAAGTAATATATAGGGACTCAGACCAAAAAAATAAACTTACATGGACGAAAATAAAAAAACTTGTTAACTTACAGGGACCAAAAGTGCATTTAAGTCTTAAATTAATTAGGCGATTAATTAGTTGATTAAGTTGTAGAAATAGTATTAAAATATACTATATTATTTATATGGGCTTATGTGATGGCTATAAGTAGCAAAGTGAGTGTATAAAATGGTTAGGCCCAAAGAGAGAATAGAATATTATATTAGTTAATTAAAATAAAAGGAGAATTAGAAGAATTGGATGTGAGAGTGCCGAGAAGAGGAGAACCAAAAAGGGATAAAAAGTTAGGAATCTACCGGAGAAGATTATAGAGTAGTCTCCAATCCAAGGTAAGGATGAAGTTCTTACTCTATAATAGGATATATGATGAATAGT
Organism: Vicia villosa; assembly: GCF_029867415.1. Lineage (NCBI taxonomy): Eukaryota > Viridiplantae > Streptophyta > Magnoliopsida > Fabales > Fabaceae > Vicia > Vicia villosa. The sequence goes on from NC_081181.1 coordinate 219,669,573, forward strand.
AGGAGTATGTGAGATTGAGTTTGTAAAATTACTTCTGTTGTGTTTGGTATTGAAATTTAGTGATTGCCAATGAATTGTTGTTGTTTATTATCGTTGTGCGATAATGTTAGTTGTTTTGGAATTAATGAATATTGACTGTCGTGAGATCGAAATTGATTAAAGTCTGTGTTGCTAGGAAAAAAAGAAATAAAACTAATAATTATTCAAGTATGTAAGTAAAAAAAAAAAAACTATGGGGACGTCCGCCCCATTGTGTGTGTGCTCGCAAGGGGACATCCGCCCCATTACGGAGATTGAGAGAAGGGGTGCTGGCTACCTATGTGGGATAGGGGCCACCAATAATTTTTGTAGCATTGTAGTAAGGAAATTTCTTTACCCACCTCCTAACCTTCTTATCCACCTCTGACGAAATTACCAAAATACCCCTTATTTCGGAAATACATTTCCGAAAACGTATTTTTATTGAAAAAAAAAGGTGTTTTCGGAAATGCACTTCCGAAAATACGAAAAAAAAGGTGTTTTCGGAGATGCATTTCCGAAAACACCCCCTTTTTTGAGTTTTCGGAGATGCATTTCCGAAAACACTCCTTTTTGGGAGAGGGAGGTGTTTTCGGAGATGCATATCCGAAATATTCCAAGACCAAATTATTAAAAAATTAAAATCAAGGTGAATCAATACAATTAATAGGTATAAAATGAAAGTGAATCAATAATTTTCTCAAGATTCTTACTTAAAATAATTTTCTCCTATTTTTAGTAATAAATAATTTCCTCTCTAATAAATCATAATTCCCTATTCTCATACATAAAATAGATTTTTCACATTTTTGTATAACTATCTAATTATACTTCATATAAAAAAAATCATAATGCTAAATATTTTTGAATTTTTTTTTGAATTTTATTTAAATTTAATCATATTGAATTCACTTAATATAAATAATAAAGTTGTTTCATTTTTAAATATAATATATACAAATTCACAAAGTGTCTATAAAAAATATACAAAAACTAAATAATAATTAGCATTATAATTTTATTGTGAAAAAAAATTTGTATTTTAAATAATGTATTATAATTAATAATAATAATAATCACGTAATTTATATTAATTTTTCTTAAAAATACGTGATTTTTAAAATTTATTTGTAGGAAATGTTATTTTTTATTAAATAATGATTTATCTCAATTTTAAACAAATGACAATGAAATTGATAATATTTTGTAATCATTTGTAAACATTTTAAAAAATATTATATATATTTTTTATTTTTACATATTTGTGTGTTTATTATTCATTATTTATGCACATTTTGAGCACTATTTTTTATTCTATTTAAAATTGAAACAATTTTATTATTTACTTTAATTAATTGAATATGATTTTTTTAAAGAAAATAAAAACGTGAGTTTTGTTTTAAAATAAGAATATGTTATTTTTTTTATAAATATTAACAATTATTATAAATATATAAATAAAAAATTATAACTTATTTTGTAAGTGAAATTATTTTAATTTTTTTAATTAAAATTATTTTAAATTTTAAAATTTGAATTAGGATAGAAATATATAATAACTATTATTCATAACTCATAAATTATATCAAAATATATAATTATTATTATTATTATTTATTACTCATAAATTATATCAAATTTATGATATGTGAATTAATTAATATCCTAAAATTAATTTTTGGGATTTTTTAAGATTTTTTTTTGTTGTTTCGGAGATGCATCTCCGAATTAGTCAAAATCTCAATTTTTGGGATTTTTTCGGAAATGCACTTCCGAAGTCTGGAAAAATTTTGAAAAAAAATATTTCGGAAATGCATTTCTGAAACAGGGTAAAATGGGTTTTTCGCTGGGGGTGACCCCCATAGGAAGGTGGGTAAAGAAATTTTCTCTATTAATTGATTTGGCATTAAACCTTTCCAATATAGTACTCTGTTACCTTATTAAATTATTAGGCATAAGTTTTACCGTGTAGTACCTGTTATATAATTAATTAATTAGGTACTATGATAAATCTTTAACAGGAGCACTTGCTTATTAGTAAGGAATAAAATAACTTAGTTGAATCATGTATGTTGAAAACAGTATTAGTAAATAATTAGCAGAAGTATTATGCAATAACAATAGAATATCAGTCAGTCTGCAGCAGAAGATTAATTAGCAGGGAACTAATAACACATATTAGTATTAATAGACATAGTAGAATTCGTAACTGATAATTAATTGGCTGGTATAATTGAGTCGTCTGAGTAATTACGGAACGTTTGTCACGTATTTTGTTTGATTCGATGTGTCGTATATTCTGCTGGAAAATGTGGAATTTCCGTTTTTGTTGAATAATATGTTGAATTCCCTTGATTATTGGCGAATAACAAGTTGTAGGCTTATGGCCAGTGTAGTTGTTATTGCTGTTGAGTTGCTGTTGTTATTATGTTGTGATGTTGTTGTTGTAACGATGCTATGACGAAGATGAAACAATTTATAATGATAAACCTGCGACGATGTGATGATGATGATTGCCTCTATTTATTGGCAGTATATAAGTTGGAGATTTTGCCTCGTTGATATTAAGTTGTTGTTGTTGTTGAAGTTGTATTTTGTTATGTCGCAATTTATCGAGTCACATACTTGCATATTTGCGATGACCTAGATTGACAAACACGTTGGCCTGGATTAACAAATTGTGATGAAGGCTTATGCCTTGTTGATGCCTCTATTAATTGACAATTATTAAGTTAAGAGTTCTGCTCCGTTATTAAGTTCAGAGTTCTGCTCCATTGGTACCACATGCATGTGCATTGTAACGAGTCGCATTTCGAGTTGCATCTTTTGAGTTGTGGTGATGATGAACAAGTTGTTATATCATGTTGATGATTTTTTTGTGATAATATGTCGATGATTTTGTTGTGATATTATGTTGATGACTTGTTGTGATAATTGTTGTCTGAAAGTTGTGAAGCGGTGATTTTATATAATATGAACTAATATATTGTTTATCATACAGTCGATTATATGGTTCGACATCTCACCCCTTCTGTTTGAATGTTATACCTATGTTGGTAACGTGCTGGTAACCTAGGATGAAGGCTTATGATCTTCATTAGTTCGAGTTGGTGTCGTTGCTCTGATACGTAACACTCGAGGGGATGAACGCATGTTTTCTTTATTGTTGGTTTTGTTATGTTGCTGAATTTTGAGTTGAATTTTGTTATGTTGCTGAATTTTGAGTTGAATTTTGTTAAATACATTGTTGTTTTGAAGTCGTTTATGTTGAACAAAGACGTTACGTTTTCGAGTTGAAATTTAGGAATCCGCTGCATGGTAATTTAAAAGTTGTTTTATTTTGAAGACTAAAAATTGGTGTTATTCGTTCATCCCCGTTCTAATGTGTTATGTATATGTCTTAATTGCGATTAATTGTCATTGTTTTAAAGTTGAAAGTGTAGCATTACATGTTATGTTGGAAATTTGTAACTTTGATTTTATAATATTCGTTGGGTAGAAATGGGGTGTTACATTAGTGGTATCAGAGCAGGTCGGTCCGTCCGACCAAGTTGTCGAGTTAGTAGAGTAGTTTGATAGTTGAATACTGTCGATATGTTGTTTCTTAGTACGTGACATGTGTTCAAAACACTGTCGGTACTTGTTGCTTTTCTAATCAATTGTGTGCAGGGGTTAGTTTGAGATAAGTGGGGGAGAAGCTTTTCTTCTCGGATATGCTCCAGTAGTAAGATGTGGGTTCAGTGTGCGGCCGATGGAGACAGTGCAAGTATTTTTTAAGTTTCCTTGCATTCCGAATCCGAAGCTGACATAGATTCAAGATTTTGTTTGTTAATCAAGTTGGAGCGTCTCAATAGAGATTGATTAGACATTGCTGAAGTGTACTTCTCGAAGGATGAGGAGCAATGTAACGGTTGTTGATATACAGGTAGGAAGAGAATCCCTGATGTTTCTGAAGGTGATTGATAAGTAACAAGGATGATTATTAGAATATGGAAAATTGGAAAGTTGTGATGTTTCAGCGCTGCTGGTGAACTACAAAGGTTGTTGAAGTTGTTGGAATGTTTTGAACCGTGAATCGACGTCAGATCTACAAGAAGACAAGTACGATTTTAAGAATGGTAAGTGTTGGTACTGGTACAAAGGAATTTTTGTTCTGACGTTACCGTATGGTATGTAATAGTATGTTGTTGTATGACGTCGGTGTTCACATTTTCAAATAACTTTGGAAATTCGTATCTTGTGTTCTGAGTATCGGATTAATGTTCCGTCTGAACCTGTGAAGAGATAAGAATATATTCTATCCTATGAAGTGTTTTTAATACAGTAGATGCATGCCTATATGAAGTGTTCGAGTCGGTGTCATCGCTCTGATACGTAACACTCGGGGAGATGAACGCATGTTTTCTTTAATGTTGGTTTTATTATGTTGCTGAATTTTGAGTTGAATTTTGTTAAATACATTGTTGTTTTATAGTTGTTTATGTTGAACAAAGATGTTATGTTTTCGAGTTGAAATTTAGGAAGCCGCTGTGTGGTAATTTAAAAGTTGTTTTATTTTGAAGACTAAAAATTGTTGTTATTGGTTCATCCATGTTCTAATGTGTTATGTATATGTCTTAATTTCGATTAATTGTCGTTATTTTAAAGTTGAAAGTGTAGCATTCCATGTTATGTTGGAAATTTTGTAACTCTGATTTTATAATATTCGTTGGGTCGAAATGGAGTGTTACACTAAGCATATTCATTTCAAGGTTTGCGCAACATGCCTCCTTACAAGCTATTAAAGAAAGAAGCATTTTTCGAGTGGACCCAAGAGTTTCAAAATGTGCTCACGACCTTGAAGTTGATCCTCTCTACTTTGTTCGTGTTATCCGAGCTTACCATAAGAGTCTTTATACCTTTATATAGTCGTTCATGAGGAAGAAATTAGTGCCGTACTTGTAAAGTAATTAGAAACTTATAAAAGCAAACTCACTTACATTGTATGAGATGTATTGTCCAAAAAATACAGGTGTGCGCGTGATTACCCTGCAAGGGCAGTGAGACTTAGAGGCCATAGTAGATATATTACACAAAATGGGTGAGGACTAGCACGCTACAACGAGTCCCCATTTTACGGTAGTTTTTAAGTGTACTTAGGGAGCCATCTCACATGAGGTGAATGGTCTTGATGGTGGTTAGCGTTGCTGGGTTGCAGGTGGGCGGTCATAGTGGTGTAATAGGTGGTTACTCGAAGCGAAGCGCTCTCTGAGTAGTATTGGGAGATAATACATGGTTGTCACTTGAATGAATGAAGATCATTTTTTCTACCTTTGAGGGAGGGAATATTTACAGGGATTCTTAATTATTAGGGTTTTCTCAAAAAAGTTCACTGTCCAATCAGTCAAAAGGTTGACCATTGAACTCTAAATAATATATATTAAATAGTAACAATGTGTCATGGGTAATTTACAAAATAATTTTTTTGACACTTGGTGGGATTCGAACCCACGTCTTTTTCATAAAAGACCAATGTATTTATCAATCAAACCACTAATATTAGAGGATATTACTGTATACTAGAGAAATTGGCTAAACTAGAAAAATGGTTAGTTATAACTGAATTTTCATCCAATGCTGAGCTGGTGTGGAGTTTGTTATAACTTAGTGCACTCATGCTTGCCTATATATAGCAGTTGTGCTATCTCTTGTAACTAACTGAAAGTTAGTATGTTACTTAATACGCCAAAAATCATCAATTCTCTCTCATCTTCGGTTCAATTATGAACACTTCTTAGATATCTAATATGGTATAAAAAGATTGAGATCTCCCTCAGCCATGGATTCCGCAAAAACAGATCAATCTTCACCATAAAAAACACGAGTTCTTGAAATAACGATGATGGATCATCGTTGAAGACCTTATTCAAACCACTAATATTAGAGGATATTACTGTATACTAGAGAAATTGGCTAAACTAGAAAAATGGTTAGTTATAACTGAATTTTCATCCAATGCTGAGCTGGTGTGGAGTTTGTTATAACTTAGTGCACTCATGCTTGCCTATATATAGCAGTTGTGCTATCTCTTGTAACTAACTGAAAGTTAGTATGTTACTTAATACGCCAGAAATCATCAATTCTCTCTCATCTTCGGTTCAACTATTAACACTTCTTAGATATCTAATATGGTATAAAAAGATTGAGATCTCCCTCAGCCATGGATTCCGCAAAAACAGATCAATCTTCACCATAAAAAACACGAGTTCTTGAAATAACAATGATGGATCATCGTTGAAGACCTTATTCAAAACCTTTGCGCAGCAAATCACCATTAAATTGGACTATTCAAACTTTCTCTCGTAGAAGCATCAAGTCGAAGGTATAATCCAAATCCACAAACTACATCGTCACCTAGCGAACCCTAGCATTCCTCATTGCTATCTCTCTGTGGAAGATTGTGCATTAGATATTGAAAATCCAGCACATGTTGATTGGCATCAACAAGACTCATTATTATTCACCTGGCTTCTAACTCCATATTCTGATTTGGTTCTGGCGTATCAGGCTTTGCCGTCTATAATCCAATATTATGAGATGAACCTTGTGCCCTACTTGTAGCTAAAATTATGCTTCTGTCTCATGAAACTAGACTTGATCGAGCTCCTCGCACACCAACTCAAGAACCACTTTTTGTTAATCTCACTCAAAGTGATGTTCCTCCTGTTGAATAAACTTTAATGTTATTAAGTGTGTTTTTATTGATAAGTTAGTGGAAAAATAAAGAGTCTCTTGTAGTTGAAAGGCCAAGAGTTCTTGTAGTGGAAAAGCCAAGAGATAGTGGCATATTAAGAGTATTTATTTGCTTTAATTTCCTAGTATAGCATAAGTCTTTTAGGTCTATATAAAGACTTGTTTGTATTTTCATTTTCAACAAGAAAGTAAAAAGTGCAGTTTTAAAGTAAGATATCCACCAGTGGAAGTATAGTGTAAAAAGTGTTCTGTGCAGTTTTTAAAGCAAGTCTTCCACCAGTGGAAGTATAGTGTTAAAAGTGTCCAAAATTGTTACAACTGCAGAATAGAAGTAGCAGTCAGTTTTTTTTACAAATTGGTATCAGAGCTAATGGCGAATACGATGAGTCAAATGCCGCTACCACGATTAACGAAGGTGAATTACGAAAATTGGAGTATCCAAATGAAAGCTCTTCTTGGATCTCTAGATTCGTGGGAGACAGTCGAAACTGGTTTCACAGAACCAAATAATATTGCAGGGTATACATCGGCTCAAACCAAGGCGTTGAAAGAGACGCGTTCGAAGGATAAGACGACACTGTACATCTTGTTCTAAGCTGTTGATGAATCAGGCTTTGAAAAGATTGCAGGTGCAACGACTTCAAAACAAGCATGGGACACGTTAGAAAAAGTATACAAAGGAGCTGACCGAGTCAAGCAAGTTCGTCTTCAAACTCTTCGAGGAGAACTGGAGAGAATGAAGATGAAGGAGTCAAAAACTGTATCAGAATACATCACGCATTTGCAAACAGTGGTGAATAATCTCAATCGAAATGGAGAAACGATGACTGATGCTCGTATTGTCGAAAAGATTCTCAGATCTTTAACTGATAACTTTGAGAATGTTATGTGCGCGATAGAAGAGTCGAAGGACCTTGCAACGCTCACAGTCGAAGAGCTAGCTGGTTCTCTCGAGGCACACGAACAACGTAAGATAAAAAAGAAGGAGGAGACAAACGACGAAGCAGTTCAGACCAAGGAGTCCACCAAAGACGAAAAGGTGCTCTTTTCTCAAAACTTTCAAGGAAGAGGACGTGGCCGTGGAGGTCGTGACAGTGGTCGAGGAAGCAACTTCGAGAGAGGACAGTCGAGCCAGCAAAATTGGCGTGGTAGAGGACGAGGTCAAAGAGGTGGTCGGTCGAACTACACAAACTTCGAATGCTACAAGTGTGGGAAGTATGGTCATTACGCGAAGGATTGCAACTCCTACAAATGCTATAACTGTGATAAAATGGGACATCTTGCAAAATATTGTCGAGTCGAAAACAAGGTAGAAGAAACAACCAATCTAGCTTTGGAAGTCGAAGCGAATGAAGGCTTTCTGCTGATGAATCAAAAAGAAGTAGACGCGAATAATGATAATATGTGGTATCTTGACTCAGGGGCAAGTAACCATATGTGTGGGCACAAACACCTGTTTAAAGAAATGAAAAAGATTGAAGATGGTCATGTGTCTTTCGGATATGCATCGAAAGTGAAGGTCGAAGGCAAAGGTACGATTTGTTACTTGCAGAAGGATGACTTGATTGGGTCAATCCAAGATGTGTACTATGTACCAGATCTCAAGACAAATATTTTGAGTTTGGGGTAACTCACGGAAAAAGGTTATTCGATATTCATGAAAGATCAGATATTACACTTGAAGGACAAGCTAGGGCATCTGGTTGCTCAAGTCGAAAAGGGGAAAAATCGAATGTACAAACTGAACTTGAGAAGCGTTCAAGGAAAATGTTTGCAAGTCAATGTCGAAGACAAAGCGTCGCTGTGGCATCTACGTTTTGGTCATCTACATCATACTGGTCTGAGAAGGTTAGCAAAGAGGAACATGGTGCACGGGATACCAGACATGGACTATGAAGGAAAGTTTTGTGAAGAGTGTGTGCTTAGCAAACAAACCAGAACCTCATTTCAAACGAAGGCAAAATATCAATCTAAACATATTCTCGAACTGATTCATACTGACATATGTGGGCCAATCACTCCGGAATCTTTCAGTGGAAAAAGGTATTTCATTTCCTTTATCGACGATTTCTCACGAAAGACCTGGATTTATTTCTTGAAAGAAAAATCTGAAGCATTTGAGGTGTTCAAAAAGTTCAAAGTGTTGGTGGAGAAGGCAACTAACACACACATCAAAGCCGTTCGATCTGACAGAGGTGGTGAGTATACTTTGACAGCCTTTATGAAGTACTGTGAAGAGCAGTGCATAAGGAGAATTCTAACTGCACCATATTCACCTCAACAAAACGGTGTGGCTGAAAGGAAGAATCGAACAGTTCTCGACATGGTTCGATCAATGCTTAAAAGCAAGAACATGTCAAAGGAATTTTGGGCAGAAGCTGTACAATGTGCCATTTATGTTCAGAATTGATGCCCACATTCGAAGTTAGAAGATCAAACACCACAAGAAGCATGGAGCGGACAAAAGCCAACAGTTTCTCATTTCAAAGTATTTGGTAGTGTGGCTTATGCACACGTACCGGGTCAACGAAGAACAAAGCTTGAAGACAAAAGTCAGAAATACATATTCATTGGATATGATGAGAAGACAAAAGGGTACAGGCTGTTTGATTCCATAAGCAAGAAGGTGATAGTGAGTAGAGACGTTCGAGTAAACGAAACGAACAAGTGGGACTGGAACAATTCGACAGAAGTTATCGTCGAAGTTGGAGAAACATCAGTCGCTGTACCGACAAGCACTTCATCTGACCTTGAAGATTCTGACATTGAAGATGAACCTCTACAACCTAGAATGCGAAGTCTCCAGGATTTGTATGTTACAACAGAAGAGGTGTATCTTGTATGTCTTTTGGCAGATACTGAAAACATTAGCCTCGAAGAAGCGTTACGAGACGAAAAAATGGAAAACTGCCATGAACGAAGAGATCAAGGCCATTGAACGCAACAACACATGGGAACTAGCAGAATTACCAAAAGGAAGTCAACCCATCGGTGTGAAGTGGGTGTTCAAGAAAAAGATGAATGCTCAAGGCGAAATAGAACGGTATAAAGCGCGGCTTGTTGCAAAGGGATACAAACAGAAAGCTGGAATTGATTATGACGAAGTATTTGCTCCTGTTGCAAGAATGAAGACAATTCGATTACTTATCTCACAAGCTGCTCAATTCAAATGGCCGATATTTCAAATGGATGTCAAGACAGCATTTCTAAATGGTGTGCTCGAAGAAGAAGTTTACATCGAACAACCACCCGGATACATGAAACTCGAAAAAGAAGAAAAAGTGCTAAAGTTGAAGAAGGCGCTTCATGGGTTGAAGGACACACCACAAGCGTGGATTAAACACATCGACGTTCGCTTCCACTTCATTCGAGAACATGTGAAGGAAGGAAGTATCGAATTGAGGCATGTAGCAAGCAGCATATATTTTCACAAAACCATTATCGAAAGAAATTTTCGACAGAGGCAAGAAGTTGATAGGCATGATGGATAGAAGAAACACTTAAGTTTATAGGGGAATTTTGTTGAATAAACTTTAATGTTATTAAGTGTGTTTTTATTGATAAGTTAGTGGAAAAATAAAGAGTCTCTTGTAGTTGAAAGGCCAAGAGTTCTTGTAGTGGAAAAGCCAAGAGATAGTGGCATATTAAGAGTATTTATTTGCTTTAATTTCCTAGTATAGTAGAAGTCTTTTAGGTCTATATAAAGACTTGTTTGTATTTTCATTTTCAACAAGAAAGTAAAAAGTGCAGTTTTAAAGTAAGATATCCACCAGTGGAAGTATAGTGTAAAAAGTGTTATGTGCAGTTTTTAAAGCAAGTCTTCCACCAGTGGAAATATAGTGTTAAAAGTGTCCAAAATTGTTACAACTGCAGAATAGAAATAGCAGTCAGTTTTTTTTACACCTACTACTTCTCATCAAACCCCTTCAGATGCTTCTAAAGTACAATTTGAAGTCTCAAGTCAGGACAATGTGCAACAATTTGATGGTTCTAGTGGTTTTCGTGGAGGTCGTTCCAAAGACTTTCGAGGTGGTGGCAGAAACGGATGCAGAACCAGAGTCCAATGTCATATTTGTTCTAAGGTTGGATATGATGCACGTAGATGCTACTATCGTCACTCTACTTAACTTCTTACTTCCAATCAGTGGATAAATCCAGCACCACATATTGTCCCTTAACTAAGTTATGTGAGTCAATTTGCAAAGTTCAATCAAGTTTATTTTGAGTTCCTCCTGACACATGTGCTCTTGGCAAGGATGGACTGTACTCATTTGACTCTCTCCAAGCTACTTCTATTTCTCCTATTACTCAGAACACACCTATTGTTCACACACTCACCACCACTGCACCATACACTGTTGATTTGAATTCCTTTGCAAATAAAGGTAATCCTACGTTGGGACCTTCGTTGTAAGCTCAATGGCTTAACAAATTGGGTCATCCTCATCATGAGGTACTCAAAACTGTTATGATCAAATGTAACATCTCCTCCCACTCACCATCAAAATGGTTCAGTTAAGGGGAAGCATCGCCAGCCATGTAGTAGAAACTGAATTTACTCACTTAGCTCAAGCATTTTTACCACTAAAGTTTTGGGATCATGCGTTTCAAGCAACCACTTATCTCATTAACAGGATGCCAATAGCTACCCTTGGCATGGATTCTCTCTATCTATAGTCACACGTCTTAAAGTCCAACATTTTTAATTGATAAACTATTGTGTAATATTTTATTTTTTTTACATAAAATGATAATATATAATTATAAATATTTACTCATAAATACTACTTGGTATAACTACATACAAATAATAAATCTATGTCAAACATAAACAGCATGCTCTAAATATTTACTCATATATAACGCACAAAATATGATCTCATGTATTAACTATTTATGAGTTACTTATGTACAATCTATATTATATAATTTTTTTTTCATATTTAGCACTCTGTATATAGTTTTTTTTTGTTAACACTTCTTTTAAAAAAAATATACATGTATCTTATTTTTTATTTCAATTATTTTGCTTCTTTAATTATTATTATTATATTAATAGTTAGAAAATGTAGATAGAGATTAGGGAATATGCATAGTTCTTTTCACTTTATTTCTTAATTTATAATTTTCTTCTTCTGTTTTATAAATTTTTATGCTGGAAAATTTAAAATGTTTCATGATTAAAATTTAAACTTATTCCCAGAAAAAGAAAAGAAAAAAGAGTTTTTCTTGTTGTAACTGATTCTCTAACTTTTCTAATAAATAAATTAGAAAAGAGAATGATTAATTTCCCAATATTTTTATATTTTCTATTATAAAATTTATTTATGTTTAAAATCTTAGTTTACGTCTCATAAAAAATATTTTAAATCCAGTTAGATTTTCAAATACAGCGAAACAGTTTATATACATAGTTACATACCTCTTCTCCAAAATAAAATATAATTTTCATGTAACTCAAATGATAAAGTGTGTCTATATCATAGATAAAATCTAAATATGTTATTATGAATATTTGTTTTATTTTTTTTATTAGTAAAACTTTTTTTTAGGATCACGGTTCGATTCCCGCAACTACAATTTGGAAAAAGTTGAATCACTTAATATTAGAAGTGATTCTGAGCCAGACTAAACTGATGGTGATAAAAAAAAAATGGATAGTAAATTTGTTTTTCATTATCTTTATTTTTTGGTAGGTTATATTATAAATGCTTTTTATATTATTCTATTTTATTTCTCTAAAAACATTATAAAATTAATTAAAATTATAATCAATAGTATTTTTTTAAAAAATTCCATATTTTTTAAAAATCAAATTCTAATTTTTATCATTTATAAAATATCTCTTTTTAACCTTTGCCATAAGTCACACGATAAGAACAATACTATAATAGTTTAAACATAATAAATTCTGTTCTGATGTTAAAATACATCACACACTTTTTTCTATCACATAAATTTAAAATAATTTGTATGAACTAATACATAAACTAATGTGTTTGTTTTTGAAAAAAGTAATTGCAACTAAATTTTTATTTATTTATTTATAGTAAAAAGTTATATATATATATATATATATATATATATATATATATATATATATATATATATATTTAAAATTACAAGTATTTCGAAATTTTTCAAAATATTTTATAAAAAGAATGTAAATAATGGATTTTTAAAAAGTAGGAGGGGTGATACAATTGAAAAAATAGTTGAAAAGGTTGAAACCAATTATTTTAGGGAAGAATAAAAATCGTAGCCTTAGATTTACTCGGCCATTTGGACAATTATGTAAAAAAAATGTGTGTAATAAATTTAAATGACAATAATACATGTTTTAGTTAATGATTTAATTTGATTGCAAAATAAATATTTTGTTAATTTCGTTATTTATTAATTATAAAATCTAGGGTTAATGAACTTTTTCGTCCCTTTAAATATTTCAAATTTCGTTTTTAGTCCCTCCAAAATTTTCCTTCAAGAAATCTGCAATATTTAGAGGGACCAAAAAATTTTGGAGGGACTAAAAACGAAATTCTGCATTGGAAAAAAGTAACACAAACAAATATAAGAAGGTAGGTTAAGGAGGGGTTTCGTGATTTTAATTCTTTTAAATATATGTTATTTTGATTTTAGTATTATTTTAATATATTTCTTTTTGGTAAAATTGTTTCAAATTGAAATTTGTCTATATATTTATTCATACAAATAACTTGAATAATAATCTTAAATAAAATTTCAACTTTCAAACACAACAAATTGTTGATACTTATGGATTAACAAAACTTGAAAAACTAATTATATGATATAACAATACCCTAAACTAATATAGAGTAGAAAAATAAAAATCTATAAATAAAAGAGTTAGTAAATATAATGTGAATTTTATTTAAAAATAACAATAACACTTACCGAAAATAATATGAAAATTTAATTCAATCTTCTTTTGGTAACATAATTTTTTCCAAATAATAAGATTTATACTAAAAATAATGTGAAAATATAAATTTATTTTTCTTTGATAATATGATTTATTTTTCAAAAAAATTGCTAATTTAAAGTATTATTATATTGTATAATAATTTTCTAACTTTTTAATTTATTATATTATTATATTATATGATTCATAATAAATAAGTTTAATGATAATGTATCAGAGAGAAATGTTGCAATTCTAAAATATATAATTCTCTTTCACAAAATTAAACATCAAAGGGTTCATGGTGCACGTGGCAAAATTACTACGAGTGAAGGCAGTGACCCATATTAGCAAAAAAAAGTCAACACAACTATTTTCTTCCTTGAAAGTATGCGAGATGATAAAGGACATTCCTATGATAACCTTAATACAAGAAAATCATCTACCTCGAAGTGCCAAGGAACCAAACTTAAGCCACTGGAAAAAGATTTAACTACAGTAATAGAGTCAGATTCCATCCAAAGAAATTTCCAACCTCTGTCACGCGCAATTTCAGTGCCCCGAATGACACCACAAAATTCGGTTAACAAAGAATTGTTCCAAGAAAGCGGTTCAACAAAAGCAAACATAAACAAACCTGAACTAGATCTAAAAATACCCACAACCTGCCAAACCCGAAGAGGGAGAGAAAGCACCGTCAACATTACACTTTATCCAATTTGAAGGTGGAGGATTCCAAATGATCTCTTTAATCACGGGAGCTTTAACCGGGAAGATAGGAATTTTTAGAGAATGGAGAAGCAAAAAATCAAACTGGCCATGCTTATATGTCAGATTGGACTTTGTAACCGATAACTGAACCTGCGCCAAAATGTTATTACAGATGAACTGAAATTATGGAAAATGATTGTTGAATCTAGCAGAATTCTGGAAAGCCCAAATTGCGTTGATCAGAAAGAGGCAGGAAGCTTGAATAACAAATATCCCTTGCTTAGAACCAGCCTTGAAACAAGAAGTTAAAAAGGATTTGGCATTTTTGTGAATGTTGATATGAAGTAGAGTCCCCAACCAGTCCCATAATTTAACCGCAAATGGGCAACGGAAAAATAAATGTTCAATCGATGGCTAGCTTTACAAAGCGAACACATAGAAACTATTTGAATACCGCGACAATGTAATTGTTCATCAGTAGGAAGTTTGTTCTGTAATAACCTTCAAGACAGTAACGAGCAAGATGGAGGAATAGAATTATTTCAAATGTAATCCGCCCACGGGAAAATAGGATAATTTTGTTGCTTGTAATGGTAAGCAAGTTTCAACGTCAAAGAGCCATTACTAGCGCTTTTCCAAGATAACTCGTCGGATCAAAATTATAACTAAACTAAAAAATAAGTCACAAAGGTTTTCACCGGGTTAATTGCAACTACAGTTTTATGACTTTATCTAACTATTATACCCTTTTATTCACGGTTTAACCGGTCTGACCGGCCGAAACGGTCTGAGTTTTAAAACACGGATTTAAATGACTTCAAAGTTTGGTTTGATGATAAGAGGTCATTGACAGTTCACGGTTTAACCAGTCTGACCGGCCGAAACGGTATGAGTTTTAAAACACGAATTTAAATGACTTTAAAGTTTGGTTTGATGATAAGAGCTCATTGCCAAATTGTGAAAGTTAAGTGATGATCGACTAATAAATCTCAATTGGAGTTCTATTTCCTTCGAACAATTGTGTAGAATAATCAACTATATTCTTAGGGCCAGCCCAATGAATACTGAGACCTAAGACAAATTTTACAGTGATACCTTTAAATTATTAACATCTTTTGTGTTAAAGTAACATTTTATTTAAAAATGAACTTTTTAAGTTTTTAAAATGTAAATTATTTATTTAATTATTGTATTTAATAGTTTAACATATATAAGATCTTATTAATTTTAATTTTTTTTCTGTTATGAATAAATATAAATATAGACGTCCATCTTACTCAGTAGTCTATACATTTTTTATTTTCTAACCGTCATGATTTTTCATCTTCCTAATGTCTTATAAATAAGATCCACATTGAAATGTAAATATTGATACTTGAAAAATATAATATAATATTATTTTCTATCTTCTCTTTCTCTCCTTAATCTCTAATTAATCTCTATATTGTTTTGGTGAATTTCATAACACGTTATCCGCACGAATCTCTCTCTCTCTCTCTCTCTCTCTCTCTCTCTCTCTCTCTCTCTCTCTCTCTCTCTCTCTCTCTCTCTCTCTCTCTCTCTCTCTCTCTCTCTCTCTCTCTCTCTCTCTCTCTATATATATATATATATATATATATATATATATATATATATATATATATATATATATATATATATTTGATATAACAATTTAAATATTTATGTAATGATACAGAAATAAACCGTGGCAAAATAAATGGTTTAGAATGCATAACCAAGGCCGTCACAAGTTTTTGGAGGCCCTGTGTATATTAGCCGCAATTTAATCATAAAAAATTATTAGAGGCCTTATGTACTCATGATTTAACCTACCTGATATTTTATGAGGCCCTATTTAGTTATATTTTAACTCAAGAAAATTTGAGGCCCTGTGCGGTAGCCCGCTTTGCACGCCCTCAAAGACGGCCCTGTGCATAACATATAACAACGATTTTAAATCTGTGGTCATAACCAAACCGTGGCAAAATAAATGGTTTAGAATGCATAACATATAACAACGATTTTAAATCTGTGGTCATAACCAAACCGTGGCTATATCTTGAACCAAAACTGTATGTTAAACGTTAAATTGAAACCGTGGCTTTACCATATAGCCACAGTTCTGTAATCATGGCAAATATAAACCGCGGCCTTAATCAAGCTACCTAAACCGTGGCCTATAAAAGTCACGGTTGTCAAAAAGACGTGGTCTATACCAAAAAACCGTGGACTATACTTTAAGCCACGGCCGCATATCCCACAGTTGGATTTTCGTGGCCAAAGCGTGGCCTCAGCGTTACGCCACGGTTATTTTGCATATAGCCTCGGTTCCTTGGGCATGGCAGGAGACCTTTTTTCCTGTAGTGGTACTTTGAATTGATACTATCATAGTGGGCTTATCCCTAACTTGGTAGCCCCTAGAGTAGGTATTGTTGTTTATATTGAACTAAGTGAACAATTACTTATGTTCTTTAAGTTTCTGCACTGCACTGCATTGTTTTATAACTGAATTGTCTTCCAATACAGAGCTGACACTGAGTTTGTTATAACTTAGTGCACTCATGCTTGCCTATATATAGCAGTTGTGTTATCTCTTGTAACTAACCGAAAGTTATTATGTTACTCAATACCCTAGAATTCATCAATTCTTTCTCATTCTCAGTTCAATTATGAACACTTCTTAGATTTCTAATATGGTATAAAAAGCTTGAGATCTCTCTCAGCCATGGATTCCGCAAAAACGGATCAATTTTCATCATCATAAAATGTGAGTTCTTCAAATAACGATGATGGATCATCGTTGAAGACCGCATTCAAAACCTTTCACAGCAAATCACCATAAAATTGGACTATTCAAACTTTCTTTCGTAGAAGCAACAAGTCGAAGGTATAATCTAATCAACAAACTACATCGTCACCTAGGGAATCCTAGCATTCCTCATTGCTATCTCTCTGTGGAAGATTGTGCATTAGATATTGAAAATCCAGCGTATGTTGCTTGGCATCAACAAGACTCACTATTATTCACCTGGCTTCTCACTCCACATTCCGATTTGGTTCTGCCTAGGGTTGTGAAATGCGTTCACGCTCATGAAGGCAAGTTCGTAATCGAACAGTTTCAGAAAACTCAGATTTATGCAAAATTGAGACAGTTTCACTATTAATTGTGATGTATCTAGAAAAGAGATTGCATTATTGATCAATATCTCAATCGTATTCAACAAATTATTGAGGTTCTTGAGTCAATTGGAGATCCTGTTTCGCATAGAGACCAAATTGAAAAGTTCAATCAAGTTTATTTTGAGTTCATCCTGACACATGTCTTGTGAAATCACAAACTACTTATGAAGCATTACTACAAGGTGCTCTTGACAAGGAAGGACCGTACTCATTTGACTCTCTCCAAACTACTTCTATTTCTCTTCATACTCAGAACACACCTATTGTTCACACACTCACCACCCTTGCACCATACATTGTTGGTTTGAATTCCTTTGCAAATAAATGTAATCCTACGTTGGGACCTTCATTGTAAGTTCAATGGCATAATAGATTGGTTCATAATCATCATGAGGCACTCAAAACTATTCTGATCAATTGTAACATTTCTATTCCTATGAAATCAAATTTAGATTTTTGTGCTGCTTGCTATCTTGGTAAAATACATAGACAGCCATCTTTTCCAGTAGCTACCCTTGGCATGGATTCTCTCTATCTATAGTCACACATCTTAAAGTCCAACATATTTAATTGATAAACTATTGTGTAATATTTTATTTTTTTGACATAAAAATGATAATATGTAATTATAAATATTTACTCATAAATACTACGTGGTATAACTACATACAAATAATAAATCTATGTCAAACATAAACAGCATGCTCTAAATATCACAAAATATGATCTCATGTATTAACTATTTATGAGTTACTTATGTACAATCTATATTATATAAATATTTTTTCATATTTAGCACTCTGTATATAGTTTTCTTTGTTAACACTTCTTTTAAAAAAAAATATACATGTATCTTATTTTTTATTTCAATTATTTTGCTTCTTTAATTATTATCATTATATTAATAGTTAGAAAATGTAGATAGATATTAGGGAATATGCATAATTCTTTTCACTTTATTTTTTAATTTATATTTTTCTTCTTCAGTTTTATAAGTTTTTATGCTGGAGAATTTAAAATGTTTCATGATTAAAATTTAAACTTATTCCCTGAAAAAGAAAAGAAAAAAGAGTTTTTCTTGTTGTAAAACATTCTCTAACTTTTCTAATAAATAAATTAGAGAAGGGAATGATTAATTTCCCAATATTTCTATTATAAAATTTATTTATGTTTGAAATCTTAGTTTACGTCTCATTAAAAAATATTTTAAATTTAGTTAGATTTTCAAATACAGTGAAACAGTTTATATACATACCTCTTCTCCAAAATAAGATGTAATTTTCATGTAACTCAAATGATAAAGTGTGTCTATCATAGATAAAATCTAAATCTATTATTATGAATATTGGTTTTATTTTTTTATTAGTAAAACTTTTTTTGAGGGTCACGGTTCGATCCCCGCAACTGCGATATGAAGGAAGTTGAATTCACTTGATGTTAAAAGTGACCCCTGAGCCGAACTAAACTGGTGGCGATAAACAAAAAAAAAAGGATAATAAATTTGTTTTTCATTATCTTTATTTTTTGCTAGGTTATAATATATATGCTTTTTATATTATTCTATTTTATTTCTCTAAAAACATTATAAAATTAATTAAAATTATAATCAACAGTTTTTTTTATTTTATAAATTCCATATTTTTTAAAATCAATTCTAAATTTTTATCATTTATAAAATATCTCTTTTTAACCTTTTTCGTAAGTCACACGATAAGAACAATAATATAATAGTTTAATCATAATAAATTCTGATCTGATGTTACAATACATCACACACTTTTTCTATCACATAAATTTAAAATAATTTGTAAGAACTAATACATAAACTAATGTGTTTGTTTTTGAAGAAACTAACTGCAACTAAAATGACATTATAATTAAATTTTTTATTTATTTATAGTAAAATATTTTATAAGAAGAATGCTAATAATGGATTTTTAAAGAGTAGGAGTGGTGATACAATGAAAAAATAGTTAAAAAGATTGAAACCAATTATTTTTGGGAGGAATACCAATCGTAGCCTTAGACTTACTCGGCCATTTGGACAATTATGTAAAAGAAATATGTGTAATAAATTAAAATGATAATAATACATGTTTTAGTTAATGATTTAATTTAGTTGCAAAATAAATATTTGTTAATTTGATTATTTATTAATTATAAAATATAAATGCATTGAAAAAAAGTAACACAAACAAATATAAGAATATAGGTTAAGGAGGGGTTTCGTGATTTTAATTCTTTTAAATATATGTTATTTTGATTTTAGTATTATTTTAAGTTATTTCGTTTTGAACAACAACAATAAAAATTTATAAAGCAAAAAGTTAAGGCAATGAGCAGAGGAAGAACATGATTTAAGGAATTCATTCTTAAGTTTCAAATTCTTTCAAGGAATCCATTTTTAAATTTCATCTTCTTCCATGATTCCAACCTGCAATATGTTTCAAAGAGAAAGAAGAAACCTTTAAACCAAGTACAGAGAAACAACATTAAAAATAACATTAAAAAGACCCTGAAGGAACTCAAAATCGTCATTGTCACCATAAATACTCTACTGCTGCTGCTGCAAAATTTCTTGCGACACAACTGAAACTCCCAGTTCACATCCACCCATTCATAACACTTTCCCCACACTTTCTTTGTTTTTTTAGTTCACATCCACCTATTCATAACGGTTTCTCCACACTTTCTTTGTTTTGAAAAATAAAAAACAAAATCTTATCAACACTTTCTACTCATTGTTGTTTCTGTAATCAACAAAAAAAATGGAGAATCAAAATTGGTGACAGAAAATATTTAGGATTTTAATTGAAATTACAGAATGTTACTATGATTTGTGATGGAAGAATGAAGATATTGTTGATGCGATAAAGGTATTAGGGTTTAGAGATTGAAAGGGTTGTTGATGAGAAATAGAGGAATGGTATAATATTTGTAGAAGGAGAAAGCAAGTATCTGTTATCAATGAAATCACATGGCTCAAGAATAACTCCATGCATGTTTCGTTTCTCAATGTGAATCTTTGTATGTGCATTGAGAAATGTTATACGATGCTTTTTTTAGCTGTATAAGAATTAATGATTAATTGGTGCTGTCATGATTTAAAATGGGGTAATTAATGCCGGTAACAGTAATAATGTGAATGGTTTTAAATGGTTTAAATTTTATTATTTGCAGGATTATTTTCTGGTTTATTAATTTAAATATGGTGTATTATCATTAGTGAGTGTAAATGACGATTATATCCTAAATTATTGCAAATTAGATGGGGTAATTAGGATAATTAGGTAATAATGATAGTATATAACTTTCTTATATTGTTATTAGATTTCTAAATATTGATATTTTAACAAGAGAATTGAGACATTGATTACTAGAGGCGGAAATAAAAGGTCAGTTTCGGGACCGTTAGTCGGATATAGATAGGGAGCCATAATTTTATTTCTACTAACAGAGTAACCTCACTCTCCATATCCATTGGTACTAGTCAAATAATAGAGTTAGTGACTTGATAGAGCGTATACATGGTGATATTTGTGGGCCAATACACCCATCATGCAAACCATTTATATATTTTATGGTTTTAGTTGATACATCACCTAGATGGTCACATGTTTGTTTGTTGTCAACTCGCGACCAGGCATTTGCGAGATTGCTAGCTCAACTAATTCGAATAAAAACTCAGTTCCCCAATTATCGTGTCAAGGAAACACGTCTTGATAATACTGTAAAATTTCAATCCCAGGTATTTAATGAGTATTGCATGTTTATTGGAATTGACATTAATTGAACATCCATTAGCACATGTTCATACACAAAATGGACATGCATAATCATTTTTAAACGTATTAAATTAATTGCAAGACCATTTATCATGAGATGCAAACTTCCAGTTTCTACTTGGAAACATGCAACTTTGCATGACACAACATTAATTCGCACCAGGCCAACACGTTATCACACCTCTTCCCTTTTACAATTAGTTTTTGGTAAAAAAACCTAATATTTCCTATCTAAGATTTTTTTATGATATGCGGTTTATGTTCTAATTTCTCTATCATATCGCACCAAGATGGATCCTCAAAGGAGAATTAGAAAATATGTTGGATATGACTTTTCATCTATTATAGAGTCCCTTAAACCAACAACAGACGATTTATTCACTTCTCAATTAACTAATTATCATTTTGATGAATCAAAATTTTCAGCACTAGGGGAAGAGAATAAGAACCTAGAAACGAAGATCAGTTGAATTGAATTATCGTTTTCTCATCTTGATCCTCGAATAAAACAATATGAACTAGAAGTTCAAAAGATAATTCAGCTACAAAACTTAGCAAATCAATTCCCAAATGCATTCACTAATTCAAAAGGTGTGACTAAATCATATATACAAACTGCAAATGCTCCAATAAAAATTGATATCCCTACTGGACAATTCAATGAGTCTCAACCACACCTGAAGCATGGTAGATCAATCGGTTCCAAAGATAAAACTCCTCGAACAATGAAGGGATCTAAGAATAAAGGTGGTCTAAGTGAGGATATAGAAATTTTAAAAGAATCTTCAGACATAATAAAAACTTTATCTCCAGAAGAGATTAATTAGGTACTTGAAACTTATGAAAATAAAGAGATCTTGATAAATCATGTCCATAATAGAATACAATAGAACCGACATGAAGTTGACATTGATGATATTTTTCATACAATATAGCACCAAATGTGATAAATGAAAAAGAGGATCATGAATCGACGTCTATTAAAGTTTGTAAACTATGTGAGGATTGACCTAAATGGAAATATGTAATTGAAGCAGAATTAAACTCACTTCACTAGAGACAAGTATTTGAACTTTTAGTTCAAACACCTCAAGGTGTGAAATTAGTTGGATATAAATGAGTTTTCGTGCGAAAAATAAATGAAAATAATGAAATTGTGAGATACAAAGCTCGACTTGTCGCTCAATGATTTTTGCAAATACCTGAAATTGATTTTGATGAGACATATTCACCTATAATAGATGTAAGCACTTTTTGATATTTAATAAGTCTTGTAGCACATGAACGGCTTAATTTGCACATGATGAATGTTGTAACAAACTATTTGTATGGTTCACTTAATATTGACATTTGCATGAAACTCTTTGAAGAGTTCGATATACGAGAGGCACGTAATTTTTAATCTCGAGAAAACTACTTCATCAAATTGAACAAGTCTCTCTATGTGTTAAAACAATCTGGACAAATGTGGTATAATTGCCTCAATGAATATTTATTAAAGGGTGGATATACAAATAACTCAATTTGTCCTTATAATTTCTTAAAAGGGTGTAGAAAATAATTTGTAAAAATAGTTGTTTATGTGGATGACATAAATAGTAATGGAACTCCTCAAGAGCTTCCAAAAGCTATAAATTGCTTAAAAAAGAGTTTGAGATGAAGGACCTATGAAAAATAAAATTATGTCTAGGCTTACAAATTGAGAATTTGGACAATGAAATATTTGCACATCAAGAAGGTTATATATAAAAGTGTTGAAATGCTTCTATATGAACAAATCTCACCTGTTGTCTATCCCAATGCTTTTAAATCATTATATATAGAGAAAGATCCTTTCAGGCTTCGAGAAAAGGGTGAAAAATTGTTTGGTCCTGAAGTATCATATCTAAGTGCAATTGGAACACTAATATATCTTGCTAATTATACACGTCTTGATATATCATTTATGGTCAATCTATTAGAAGGGTACAATTATTCACCTACACAAAGACATTGGAATGAAGTCAAACATATACTTTGTTATCTTAGAGATACATGTTAGTTTTCAGATCCTTATAGTGGTAGATCAGAAACAGGTTAATTGTTTACATGTGATGGTATATCCATTTCATAGAGATCTATGAAACAACTTGTGGCAACAACTTCATCAAATCCTGCATAACTATTAGTACTACATGAAGTCACTTCGAAGACAAAATTTTAAGCAACTACTACAAAGAATATCATCTCACATATAAATGTATGCACGAGGGGAAGAAATAAATATGTTCTACTCTTTTTCCATTCATCATGGTTTTGTCCCATTCGGTTTTCTTGGTAAGGTTTTTAACGAGGCATCTCAAATTCAAAGAATTTTGTACTCTTTTTTCTTCATTAATTTTTTTCCACTAGGTTTTTTCTAGTAATATTTTAATGAGGAATATCCTCAATGGACATACAAAGGGGAGTGTTATGAATAAATATAAATATGGATGTCCATACTACTTAGTGGTCTATACATTTCCTATTTCCAACTTCATATTAACCGTTATAACTTTCCATCTTCCTAATGTCTTATAAATAAGATCCACGTTGCAATGTAAATGGTACTTGAAGAACTAGTGGGATACCCGTGCGTTCGCACGGGTACTGATGTTGTCTAATTTTTTTGTTTTTAGAGATAATTTTGAATATAAGAGAAAACTTAAAAAAATAAAATAAAAGATTACTAACGTAAAAAAATAAAAAGAGTTTTAAAATTGAGGACAAAAAAAATTGAATAAATTATAAACAAATAGTTTTAATGATTAATAAAATTTCAATCAATAAGTCATACGTTTTATTTAAAAGGATAATTAGAAGGCAAAATCTTGAATAATATTATTTAATTATATTGATTGAACATTATAAAAATATAAAAAATAAAATGATATAACTTTGTTTAGTTTTAATATTTGCATTTTATCTATTAACTTTTCCACTTGTAAAACATTGCAACGCAAACATTGAGAAAACGTGACCCAACACTAATAAAAGTAAATAACAGGTCAGGTTTTGGCTGTTGCAAATGTTCCAAACATAAGACAATCTCTAGAAGCATTGCATGTTCATTCATTCAAGATGGCCCAAGGACACGTGAAAGGCAAAGCAGTGGCGTAAGTTTCAACCTTTCTATCTTCATTCCATTTTGTAATGTGTTTTTAACCATGCATGCATGTTATATGTAAACCAATATCCATGATAGTTAAAGAGTACGTTTGCATGTTGTATATTACTGCGTATCTACTTCTAAGAAGAAGGAAAATTTGACACAGGTCTTCATTCTTGAGAAATACCGTGAATATTTAGAAGCTGATGAAGAGTATGAGCTCAGAACAGGGAAGATAAGGAAGTCGCTGACTTATAAAGAGTTTTGTTCTATTGTTGATGAAGGATCGTGTGATGAGGGATCAAGTGCTGAAGTTGAACCAAAAGTTCTATCAAATGAAGAAGTATGCAGCACTGTTTCTAAAGCAGATAGTTGTAAAAGGACTGTCGGCCCATGTCAGTCGCATGCATCGATATCATCAGATAGTTCGGGGTATATAAAATTGCTATGACCATTAAAGAAGATGAACTTTGATAGCAACTTGTAAATAATTTTGGTGAATTCATACTCCACAGTCAATGGTTTTCACTTTGTCAAAAAATCCAAGTATCAAAATCTAGGAATCAAATTGATTTAAGTATCAAGGGATATAATATCAACATGTATGGTAGATGAATATGATTCAAAAGATAAATTGTTTTTCAAATTTAAAGGCAAATTCGTACAATTGAAC
The DNA here is from genome assembly GCF_029867415.1 of Vicia villosa. Lineage (NCBI taxonomy): Eukaryota > Viridiplantae > Streptophyta > Magnoliopsida > Fabales > Fabaceae > Vicia > Vicia villosa. The sequence goes on from NC_081181.1 coordinate 219,694,721, forward strand.
ACTTGAATTTAAAACAAAGCATATTAAAAGAACAGATGGGTACAAAATTGCAAAAACATAGAAGTATAGTCACTGTCATGATCAACATGTTTTTCTGGCTGGACAGCATCCCATCTCATAATACACTTAAATTGTGTTTATTCCTGCAACCAAGGATAACAAATAAGTTAAATCAGCAGCATTCTAAATTACTATAGCACATGCTAAAATGCAGACGATTATATATTACAGAATATATGTCCAAATTATACACTGCACAATTTGGACAGCAACACAATGACATAACGTGCGATATTTAAAGCATGGAAGAGATTACGTGTGTTGTGTCTGAATAGAAAATATAAATCACAGAACATATGTCTAAATTATACACTGCATAAATTGGACAGCAACACCATAACATAACGTGTGATAGTTAAAGCATGTCTAAATTATACACTGCATAATTTGGACAGCAACACCATGACATAACGTGCGATAGTTAAAGCAAGGAAGAGATTATGTGTGTTGTGTCCGAATAGAAAAAATGTGTAGTTGTATATTACCGCTCAAATATTGTGGAAAACTTCTTTATAAACAACGTTAGTCGTAGTAGATTTGGCGTTCATTTTGTCGTCGTGAATCAAAATTTTTACCCCCCTTTTAGTAGTAACTCTTGAAAGTGCGACATAAATCTGACCATGAGTGAAAACATCCCTAGGGATATAAAGCCCCACCCAATCCAATGATTTTCCTTGCGATTTGTTTATCGTCATAGCATACGAAACAATAATTGGAAATTGACGTCGATTTAATTTGAAAGGCCAAGGGCTATCAGACGGGGACATATCCATTCGGGGAATGTAAATCAATTTTCCATTACTTTTCCCACCCATCATTGCTGCTTCAATAACGTGATTTCCCATCTTTGTAACGATAAGCCTTGTACCGTTACACAAACCTTCAGATTGATCAATGTTCCTCATAAGCATGATTGGAGTTCCGACCTTTAACTTAATGTGATGATTAGGCAACCCGAATGTTGTTAAAGAACTGAGAAACTCGGGACTTAGTACATCAAGGAAATTGCTGTCATGTATTTGGGATCGATCTACGGAGTTTGAGCTGTAGTAATCCCGTAATTCACCTACATGAGAAATTTTTTAAAAAATCATCCCATTCATATTGTCATACTTAAAAGAGTAATTTCCAAATAAAAGAAATAACTCAATAACTGATACAAAACAGTTAGTTGCATTTTAATGTGCACCCACAACCAAACATCTAATCATGTTGAAACTTTAAAAAAAGTGCATCACCAAGACCTATTCTACATCAAAAGTTACCTGGCATATTGTTGAGAACATGATCATTGATTTGATCAACAACATCCAGTGTTGATGCAAGTATGGCTCGACTTTTGAGGTAGTCGTATGACTGATAGTTCTCTATGAAATCCGGGTAAGTACTGTTGACAATGGCTAAAATAGGGTCGCTAAAATTAGTTATTAAAAGTTCAGGAGGCACGTCGATTTCTGCAAATCCGTCATTTGGTTCAGATAGTTTCCCTTCGCCTATTTCCAAAAGCCAATTTGAGAAGCTTGCAATATCCCTTCTTTCTTGCTCACTTGGGCCACAATGTAGACGCATGTTCTTGGTTAAATTCAACACTTGTACAGAATGCCATATATAAGAAGCATTTATTGCAGAGTGTACGATATCCGAACGACTACCCCTAGGGACCACCGGTAAAATTTGTCTGAAGTCACCTCCAAAAACAACAACTTTTCCACCAAAAACATCCTTCGAATTGGCGTAGGTATTCCTTACATCCTTTAATGTTTTGTCAAGAGCTTCAAAAGCATGTTTATGAGCCATGGGTGCCTCGTCCCAAATAATCAGCTTTGTTTGCCTTAGAAGTTCTGCGACGTCGTCGTTGTAGTTAACATTGCAAGTAGAATTCTCAAAAGTTGGAACTGGTATTTTGAATTTTGAATGGGCTGTTCTACCGCCAGGTAACAATAAAGCTGCTATTCCGCTTGTTGCAACTGTGAGACATATGTCATGTTTTGATCGCAAAGCACTCGCAAGTGTTCTCCACATGTACGTCTTTCCTGTTCCGCCATAACCATGTAGGTAAAAAACTCCTCCTTTTTGAGCATTGACCGCATAAATTATTTTATCGTATATACTCCTTTGTTCGTCTAAAAGAAACAGCGATGTTACGGAAGTGTATACAGTTTAAAAAGTATAGGCATGTGCTATTCTAAAATAATTTAAAAACTGTTGATATGAAGAGATCAAACTAATAGATCATGATTTGTAGTACCTGTAAGGGCATTGAACAGATTATTGAATTCTGCTCTCATGGTCGAGATATCATAATTGCGCTCATCATATATGAGGCGATTGCCCAACTGTTGAATAACATATCCATTTGGATTTGGTATTGATTTGAACTCAGATAGGCTTCTGCGATTGGCCTGAAGCAAATTCTCAAGTGCAAGTAATGTCAAATTCTGCAGGTCGTTATCGCTCAAAAGCAAGTCTGTTATGTAGTCAAAAAATAGTAAATTAATTGTAAGTTATCACACTATAATGATTTTAATCTATCCATAAATTGATAAAACTATTTTTTTTCATAAGGGAATGTATTCCTATCTAATGATTCATTTGAAGTGATAAGGTATGTTATTTCTGACCTGTGTAATGTTAATATTTTAGTTCATATTTGCATTGCAACAGAAAAGGCTATATCATACCGAATATAAATGATAATTACCTGGATTATGTGCTATCTGTCTTTGTTCGTGCAATATCCCATCAGATAATAAAATCCATGTCTCATCCCATACATGGCCAGGGCGGTTAACCGCACCAGACAAAAGCATGACAACGAACAACTTTCGAAGAAAATGACCTGATCCCCATTCACTTGCCTCTTTGATAGCTCCAATGTATTCTCGATCGTCTTCAAGGAACCCCATTGCAAAGCATCCATCCCTGAACGATTCATATTGTGTGTCGCCAACTTTTCGAATATCTTCATAGCATGTAGGTCCTTTGGCCACTGTCAACATCATTCTGAGGTAGTAAAGTTCACCAGTTGTAGGGGGGACCCAGACCAAATGCCCTATGGTGAACCCTCTCTTACGCGGCTTCCACAATCTCTTCCTTTTTTCATAAACAAATTTGGTTACAAATTCACCGTACGTCAACAATCGAGCTTCTTCATATTTCTCATTAGCAACCAGCCATGATGAAAACATCGACTCTGTTACACTCGCTTTTTCTATAACATTTTCCATTCTTTCATGGTCAGTGTAGTAGATAGCTTTCTCCCCAATCAGATGAAAGAACACGCGTTCAACGGAAGGTTTGCGTCCATGTATATTGTAGGAAAAAATACGCCAACACGCTTCACTTGGAGATACATATCTACAGTCAAGATATTGTTTAATCTCATCAACTGTTTCGTCATTACTCGTAGAGCTAGGATTTGAACGAATAACACTTGCTGTGATTCGGTCATACCCCTTGTGTATGTATTTGAAAAGATATTTGATAGAAGAACTTTGGTTACACCACTCCATATTGATATGAGCATGATATTTCAATAGCAACCGTGTATTATACGGTACAACATACCTATTATCCAAATCAATTCCATTTTTCTGAATGACATGTGTGTTGGATCTTCTCCGGTATAGAGGAAAACCTTGACTATCAAGAGATGTTTCCTCTATGAACTTTTTGGGAAAGAATTTTGAGCACTGCCTATTCTTCATACATTGCGAGGTTGGACGTGAAAGACCACACGGACCATGCATCATATGTGCCTTGACTAAGTTGTACAAAATAGGATGTACTTGAGGGTCAGGTATTTCTGCACATATTATGTTATCAATGTTTGATGGCGTCGGGTATTTGCGCTGTGGGTGCAAAAATATTAAAATGTGAGCATGTGGCAAGCCTCGTTTTTGAAACTCAATGGTATACATAACTGAAAAACCAAACACAACATTAAGGCGTTATAATTACAGTGGAAGACATGTAAGGTATTATAACTTTTATAGAATCTTGAAAGACTTACATGCTAATACCCTTCCAAGAAGATGTCGTTTTGTTATATCCACCATGAGCTCATCAAACTTGATCTTGAATACTTTAGAAACGATGTCCGGTCGATCATGAGGCTTTAAATTTTTTGTGGACAACAAACGTGTGATTTCAGGCCAATTAGGATTGCACGTAAATGTAACGAATAAATCTGGGAATCCAATTTTACTTGAGATGGCCATACCATCAAAATAAAGTTGATCCATGTATCTCCTGCTCCCAACAAATGAAGAAGGCAAGACAATTCGTTTTCCATTCGTTCCAGTGTTCCTCTGTCGAGTACTGTCGCATTGGTCCTGTAACCTATTATATTTGCCAACTCTTAACTTAGACTGATTTTTTCTCAACCAATTCAGACGATCTGATTCCATCATAGAATAACCATCAACTAAAAACTGTTGAAAAAGTCTTCTGGACCACATCAAAGTTTTAGCTTCAATTTTGCGTTCTTGTAATCGAAAACAAAGCCAATCTTTGATGGTTTGGCGATTTTTCCGGGTAACCTGTGCGTCATTTTTATACTTGTGAAGTATATTATCCCTGTAACCATCTTCTCCATAGCAAAAAATCAATGGATATTGGTATGATAGGTAATTCGGGTGCAGTTCATCAATTCTTTGCAAATGACCATCCCGTGCCTGGATAATAATGTCTCTTTGAGTTCAAGAATCAATATCCCCAACGATAAGTGCAGCAACTTCTGAAACCGTGGGTCTATTATACACACGACCTTCATCGGGTCTATCAAAAATAAGTTTAAGCTTCAAATCTAAAAAAGAGTTAGCCTTCAACACATCCTTTGCCATTCTAAATGCTTTAGCAATTGGATTACACTCGTCCAACATAATCTTCAAATTAGTAACAATTTCTCGTTCAACACCATTGTTGCCACTATAATTGAAATACAAAATTATGGTCAAATATATAGTTTTATTGGAATTCCTGTATGATTCAATTTTGAATATAAAATACTTGAAGCAATGGATTCTATTATCGACCTCATGGTCGGTGTCAAATATGTAGAGTTGAGCATATTGGGGAAGCTGGCCTTTCTCTGGCAGCAAAGTACCAATACGATGACAAGTCTGGCCATGAAGCCGTAAAGTAGGTGGACCTCTTCCATTAGTAAGTGTGGTATCAAACTTCATTCCCGGAGAAGTGAAGGAAAACATTGCATTGTATGTTCTAATGTTAGCTTGGTAATTCTTACTTGCCTCCAGTGTATTGTCATAAAGAAGTGTTTGTAGTATCTGCGGCGGCTGTTCTATAAATGGGAGAACAATTTTGCCTCCTCTACAACATAATTCAAACTTAGGAATTGTAGTGTGCCTTGATTTGGCTTTACGCTCTTGATACCACATGGATGCATGACAAAACTCACACTCCCATACCGGGTCTCCAATGTCAGAATATCTTGTATTAGCAAACTTTATAGTTTTAAATATATATACACTCAAATATAAACAACCATGAGGCTGTCAGTCAACACTAAAATTTAGTAACAATATAATCATAAAAATAACCTTGAAGGTGTGAATCCACAATGTCATCTACATCTAAGGAATCATATGAACCAAAACTATCTACTAAAGAATTTCCAGAATCTGAATTTGCATCTTCTTCGTCAGAATAATGTGTGTAGTTTTGGTAAGGCATAGTTGGTCGAACATCATTGGAAGTTGTTGGATCCTCAACAATATGATGTAATTGTCGATTACTATTACCAGCCCTGTTGGGAGTACGTGCAGGTACATTGTTGTGATGGTTTTGTACGGTGTCTGTGAAACGATTAATTAAATTAATTCCACCATGGCCATGAAACCCTTTTCGTTTCTTTATCTGATGTTGTACATTGTGATGTTCAGAGGGTGTTGTGGTTATTAAATTTGAAACATCTTGTAACGGTGTTTGGCTATAAAGCGAGTTACGACTATTATTGAGGAAGAAAGAAGAGTCTGGGGTGTGCATGTTGTTTTCCTTGTTGCCACCCGAATGTGATGACTCCCCCTGAAATTTCGTCAGCTTCCTCTTTTTCATGGCCTTAGAAGCAGCAGGAAAATTGGAATCCACATCATTCATCTCTATTTATCAATGTATTAGTGGTTTTGATAGTGAAACATTAACTTATATTGAATGTCGAAAAATGCAGGAAGAGGACTGAGTATGGAGGTGTATGAGAAACTGATAGTTTCACATAAAGATTAAAATAAAAGTAATTAAAAGATAAGAATGGGTGTTGGCATAAATGTGTTGTATCAATTTAAGACTATAGCAGCTACCGAGGTACAAAAGCTGCCTAAAGTAATTTGTGGTGATCGAGATGTAATAATGATGCAGAACACAAAAGAATAGATAAGTTGGGTCATCAATGTATTTGATATCATTTCATAGGGGATAATGATCATACATTTTGGTTGCTCAATGGATTGGACAACGTGCAATTGTAAATACAAACTCGACATGTTTTGAAGTTTATTAACTCCAAAATATATGTCAAAATTAGGAGAAAACGTGTAAAGTAGATATCAAATAAAAATAATAAGTAAAAAATCACAAAAAAAAAAAGGCTTAGGACATCATATGTGATAATAAGTAAAAATAAGTTGGTTGAAGTGCATGTAGTCCATTGAGCTATTAGGTACTAACAGGAGAGTTTGTTATCATTGTGAGGTGATTAGTCTCAACAAAAAATTTGAGAGTTTTCTAGCATGTGCATGGTCATAAATTGCAGCAGATCGAAGTTGGATCGAAGGTGAAGTCTTGTGTTTCTAAAATTGATAACCTTCGGTGTCCTAAGTGGTTGTTAAACGGATAAAACTGTTGAATGCAGTATAGGGCAAGCAACAAACAAGATTTGGAAATATTGATCCAGGAATTATCGTCCACAGAGATGGAGAGATGCCATTCAACAGTTTCTACGGTTTCGAGCTCGGGATTGAATGAGCAAAAAGTAAACAAAGATATAGACAGGAAAAGAATAAACACATTCTTAGAAGAGAAATAACTTATCAGGAATGTAAATATATTCACTATTCACAAACATACACTTACCGACCCGTTATACTCAACCTACGATACTCATCTATGTCATCACGTATCTCTCACATAAGCGTCAATCTCTGGAGCACAAACGAGATCATCTCACAACTAAGGTTATCTCTAATGCGAAGTCGCGAGAACATCCGTATTCTCGCGTCGGCGATCTCTCGCGCGCCGCTCAAACACGAAAGCATTAAGAACAGATACAAACAGTGAATGCTAGCTCTAAATCTATCTCTAGAGTTCAGAAACTACAGATAATCATCCTAGATAAGAATTCAAGAAGTTTATCTCTAAAGCAACCTAAATCCCCAGCATAGAGCAAAAATCCAGGATAATATCAACACAGATTTGTAAAGCAAGTTAAACATAACATTATAATCGGTAAATATACATAAGATTTGAGTAACTATACAAACAAACCCAACACAAAGAAATACACAGAGAATAGAAGAGATAAACCAAACATCTCGCGGGTTGTCAGCTCCGGTTGATGAGAAATCCACCTCTGATCTTCCAAGTGCATGACCCAGTGTTGTTTTCTGAGCTAATCCTAATCTAAGAATGAAAATGATGGAGTTGGAACCAAAAACTCTCCAAAACCATACCCCTAAAATGGTTCAAATGAAAGAATATAAACACAATTTCTGCTACGGCCGCTTAGCGGCCAAACTTCGCTGAGCGGACTACACGTATTACAAAAATATCTAGAACAGTAAACAGGGCTCCGCTTAGCGGCCAGAGCTGCCGCTTAGCGGCCAGGAAAATTTGGTTCGCCCCTGGAAAGCGCGCTTAGACGCCGCTAAGCGGACCTCCCTGCACAAATCTTGCTTATTTGATCCAAAATCGCGCAATCGGAGTCGTGCCTTCGACACTTTATTCCTCGAGGCTCCAATAAGCATGAATACCTATAAAAACAAAGGAAAAACTATTAAACGATATATAAAACATATGAAAACTAAATAATGTGAATATATACACAAAAGTGGGGATTTTATTACAAAAACGGAATGAATAGAATCGATAAGTGCCACAATTATATACTCAAAATAACAACATTTTGGCACTTATCAAACTCTCCCCAACTTAAAACTTTGTTTGTCCTCAAACAATGTCAAATAAATCAAAGAATCAAAAGCAATAAACCAAAGAATTGTGAATCAACAAGTTTTGAAAACCAAAAACAAATGTATGGCTCAATTCAAAAACGTCTAAACAAAGTAAATACTTACCACTATACTACAACGACAACATGTAAACGAAACGAATCCTAAGCACAAAAAGCATACAACACATTCTAACACAATACATGCTATCTCATGAATCACACCTAGCAAAATTTCATCAATGGATGAAGAGCACACAAAGGTGAGGGACTTTTAACACTCATCCAACAATCTTGCAAACAAAAGATTAAATTATGCACTCATCCAAAAATCACATTGAAGATATAAAAGCAAGGATCACAAGGACTTTTCAAGGTTGTAATGTGGCTTGGTTAACAAACAAGGGATATGTCCTAAGGCTAATCGAAACAAAAACTTGCCTAAACCTAAGGGAGTGATCAATCCACCAAAGATTCAAACAACACAATTCCGATCAAACTTCTTCCTTATCCACAAGTTTCTCAAACCAATCACAATACTTACTAGCACAATTATTCGCTTCTCTTTTCTTTTTGTTTTTCAAAACTTTTTCTCTTTTTTTTTCTTTTTCTTTTTTTTCTTTCTTTTCAACCTCATAGCAACAACCACATAAGTAGCAACCATTTATCTCCCCAACTTGAATTCAACCACATCATCATGTGAATACTCCCTACTTCTAAGGCAAGGTAAAAATTCATACCAAAAGTCATGGTTGAGGGTTCAAGAAAACAAAGAATCAATCATCCATGCAAAAATGAGAACTAAACACTCAAAGATAAGCATTTAGCAAAAACAACATGGACATTGACAAAAAGGCTCAAAATGGTTAACAAATGATCACACACTCACAAGGTGAATTGACTATTTGGTTTTGGTAGTTGTGCTCAAAATGAAACAAAATGCCTTGATCCTTTTCATGCTTTCATAAAATCAACATAAACAAAAGATTAAGCATAATAAAATCCAGTTAAAACAAAGATTGTGGCCTCCAGCATATATGAACAACGGAAAGCTTCCTCACATTTATGGTTTGGGAACTAAAGTGATTCAATCAACAAGCAAGTAATGCAAAAGAATGAATTGTATGGTAATTGTACAAATGAAAAGTTTCCTAAACATGTTATGCTATAGAAAGCGATAAATGAGTACCTTGAATTATACACTTCAAAAACAATATCCTACCATACATCCGCAAGTTGAAACACTCAAGCTTTGGAAAATCACCTCAAAAATCTTCAAATTACCGACAAAATTCGAGTACAAACAACCAATACAAGAATTAGAAAAATAAAACTAGTATATACTATTAATTAGCCTTGGTGAAAGTGGTAAAAAGGAGTGAACCAAGTGGAATAGGAACCCCACTGGTACAAAGCAAGAAAAACAAAATTCTGCTATGCTCGCTTAGCGAGCTCTTCTCCGCTTAGCGATGACAGTAAAATTCAGAAAAACCAGAACAAAATTTGATGTTCCAGCTCTCTCCACTTCACCTAAATACCTCTTAAACATAAAAATAAACAGAACTTACAACCGTTGGGGTGCCTCCCAACAAGCGCTTGTTTTACGTCGTTAGCTCGACGCCTTTATTGTTTCGGTGTTTGGAAAGTAGCTTCCTCCCGTCATGCCATGGTGACGTCTCACCGCACAAGCCTAAAGAAAGTGTCCTAACCAACCACTCAACAAATGTTACTGGTACAAATATATACAATGATTAAACGAACATAAAGGAAAACACAAGTATACAAATATGTATATGAACAAACACATATATACAAACATGAAACACATATAACTATTAACATACACAAAGAGAAAGTTGGTGAATGTTGGATGCACGAGTTGAAAAGTGAAGATTTGTAAGTAAAGAGCTAATCCGAGATCAACATGTTTCACCAACATTCAACAACAAAAGTATACTTGTATGTAACATATACAAGTAAAATTATATGGTGACAATAAACAAGTAAACATGTACAAGTAAGTATATATACAAGTGAAACTATACAATATATACGATATATACAAAGCTAAAAACAACGAAAACTATTGTGATGCAATTCAACAACCATCCCCGGCAACGGCGCCATTTTGTTGAATGCAGTATAGGGCAAGCAACAAACAAGATTTGGAAATATTGATCCAGGAATTATCGTCCACAGAGATGGAGAGATGCCATTCAACAGTTTCTACGGTTTCGAGCTCGGGATTGAATGAGCAAAAAGTAAACAAAGATATAGACAGGAAAAGAATAAACACATTCTTAGAAGAGAAATAACTTATCAGGAATGTAAATATATTCACTCTTCACAAACATACACTTACCGACCCGTTATACTCAACCTACGATACTCATCTATGTCATCACGTATCTCTCACATAAGCGTCCATCTCTGGAGCACAAACGAGATCATCTCACAACTAAGGTTATCTCTAACGCGAAGTCGCGAGAACATCCGTATTCTCGCGTCGGCGATCTCTCGCGCGCCGCTCAAACACGAAAGCATTAAGAACAGATACAAACAGTGAATGCTAGCTCTAAATCTATCTCTAGAGTTCAGAAACTAACAGATAATCATCCTAGATAAGGATTCAAGAAGTTTATCTCTAAAGCAACCTAAATCCCCAGCATAGAGCAAAAATCCAGGATAATATCAACACAGATTTGTAAAGCAAGTTAAACATAACATTATAATCGGTAAATATACATAAGATTTGAGTAAATATACAAACAAACCCAACACAAAGAAATACACAGAGAATAGAAGAGATAAACCAAACATCTCGCGGGTTGTCAGCTCCGGTTGATGAGAAATCCACCTCTGATCTTCCAAGTGCATGACCCAGTGTTGTTTTCTAAGCTAATCCTAATCTAAGAATGAAAATGATGGAGTTGGAACCAAAAACTCTCCAAAACCATACCCCTAAAATGGTTCAAATGAAAGAATATAAACACAATTTCTGCTACGGCCGCTTAGCGGCCAAACTTCGCTGAGCGGACTACACGTATTACAAAAATATCTAGAACAGTAAACAGGGCTCCGTTTAGCGGCCAGAGCTGCCGCTTAGCGGCTAGGAAAATTTGGTTCGCCCCTGGAAAGCGCGCTTAGACGCCGCTAAGCGGACCTCCCTGCACAAATCTTGCTTATTTGATCCAAAATCGCGCAATCGGAGTCGTGCCTTCGACACTTTATTCCTCGAGGCTCCAATAAGCATGAATACCTATAAAAACAAAGGAAAAACTATTAAACGATATATAAAACATATGAAAACTAAATAATGTGAATATATACACAAAAGTGGGGATTTTATTACAAAAACGGAATGAATAGAATCGATAAGTGCCACAATTATATACTCAAAATAACAACATTTTGGCACTTATCAAAAACAACATCGTGATTATGGTGGATACATAATATTATGAGCTGTTGGAGTTCTTTGTGTAAGCAGATAAATACAAATTCATATGTATAAGGTAATTTGCAGAACAAATAATATATTTCCTATACATTAATGTAGCCCTTCTTGACGGTTAATTTCATAAGAAATATCATATACATATGCATTTGTATGTAGTTGCTTACAACATTGTTATGAACTTTTATGACATAATAAACTATTATTATGGTAGTGGTACCAAAACCACTTAGTCAGGTTGGTTTATTATGCAAATATACTTAAAGAAAATTAACTTTTGTAACAACTCAGTGAATAATTTCGATGAATTCATACTGCGAAGTCAATGTGTTTCACTTCGTTGATCTCTAATTATCAAAACTTCGTCGAAATCTAATTATCAAAACCGATGACTCAATTTTGATATGTGTACTACGCATTATTAGTTCAATTCGTATGGTGTTAAATATATTATTCAAAATTGAGAAAAGATAAAAAATTTTAACAAAGACTCTGCACCATTTTCTGAATGGGTACATATAGCAATATGCAGTAAAAAGAACATTGACATTATATAAAAACTAACAGAAACAAAATAATGCATTTAACTAAGAATGATTGAAAGACAACCAGTTAATAGTAAGGTCAGAATTGAGACATAAAGACAATCAGCAAAGTAAAGGACAAAGTAATTTCCCCAAATAACAAATCATAACCACTAATGTATGGAATATATCCAACCATTAATATTTAGTCATTACAAAAGATGATCAAAAAATAGACAGCAACAGAAAAATAACACATTAAACATCAGTTCTTATTTCTCGATTTTAATTTGCTTCTTAAGTTTGTTCGAAGACAGTTCACCATCAGTAAGGTTCATTAAGGTTGTGGATTCACTCGACCCATCGGGATTTGATCTCTTAGCTGTCGGGGTGACTAGATCCGAGCTAAGTTTGGAAGTAATTTCAGTTTCCTGTAAAAAACATTTCAAGTTGTAAATCAGTTTCATCCCAAAAGTTAGATTTGCAAATAATACATTCATAACGTTGGCCTCATAACTTACAGCTATTACTTCGGACTCCTCTATAGCATTTGCCTCGTCGACACTTTCTTTAATCTAATATACATGTAAAAAAATTGTTAGAATAAGATATAGCAAGACATCTACATAAAACAAAATTATAGGACAATTTGGTTAAATTCTATCAAAGAAACACCTGAAGCAATGGGGTGGGTGGGAGGTCAGTCACTTGAACATCATCCAGACCACAGGATTCACTAAGCTGTTTGAATATATCATTGTCCTCAGCTATAGAAACAACAGAACAACTATCCCAAAGGGGCTGCCATTTGACCTTAAATGCCTTTTGTTTACCCACTAATTTGTCAAGTGCTAATGGATACTCAAGTGGATCACTAACTCCCCCTGAATACATTAAGCAAATCTACCATATAAGAAGTTGTAGAATATTAAAAATATTATATTTCACACCATAATATCAAACCTCAATCATGGTGCTGCGCATCTGGGCAGCAGAGAGCTCCAAGAGTTGTTCACTTTCCCTATCCCACAAGACAAATTTACAACGATATCCGCAATGAACAACTTCAAATTGGATTTTGTACCTAAAATTACAGCATCTTTCCAACAAATGCAGTCAAGCATCATGAACACAACACAATATAGATGTGGATTTACAATTGTTTTAAAATACATCACCTAAAAATTTCTGCTTCAGTCAAATGTTCTGCACCGCATTTGAATGGAGCTTAATTTCCCCTTGCAACCTTAGGACACATGTGGCATGCTTGATAGTACCAACCATGTTGGGATGCGATTAGCTTGTCAATTCTTGCAACCGTAGTACAAAAAGTTTCCTAAATATAAACATACATTAATTTTTTAAAACTAAAGAAAAGTCGGGAAGAGGTACGCATGTATGTAATAGATACATACTGTTTTTAGTTGCTTGATTGTAGCAATGGGAAGGACAACAGTTTTGGAGACAAATTTTTGGTATAGTGAGAGCTGAGAATTTGAAGAGCTTTGAGACCACACTTGAGACTGGGAACCATTCTGGATGGGTTTCACAGACAATGCATCTTTTGGGATGCTATAACAATGCAAAAAGTATAACTATTTTATAAAGTCATTAAAAAGGAAAAATCAAACAAAATTAAATCTTGCAAATTATAACCTCTTCATAAAGTCTTGAATTGCTTTCAAATCATCGTTGATCAACAACTTAGTTACATTGTAGGTGTTTGAAACGGAAAGTGGATATTTTCCTGCATATAACAAAATAATGTGTTATATATTTGCAGATGTTAAATTTGAATCATAAACAGATTTAACCAAAACAATAGCAAATCAGTTGTATATGCATCAAAACTAATGAAACCTAAAACAAACAATAATTTTATATAACTGAGTAATAAATAATGATGTGAAACCTTCTTCTTTGACTTTTGCGTATTGTAGCAAGATTACTGTTGGACAGGATGGATCACTTTTGTTTTGATTGTATTTGATAAATTGTTGAGCATACGTTTCCCAAAGAGTACAGTGTATTGTGTTGTTGCTGCGAAGTTATAAGCAAAGTTAAGAAACTGAGAAGACATGCAATGATCAGACATACGTTAGTACATTGTCAACATACCTCAAGTCTTTCAGAATAATGTTAACCTGACATTTTTTGCCACCAGCTTGCATTTGTATGTATCCAACTTCGTCAACCATGCCAATGATGTCTGCGTAATAATAATGTTACAATTAGGTTTCATCATGAAGTCAATACAAATATATAATAAAAATGGTAAAACAAACACCTTTACCTATCAATACATCCTTTTTCCATTTCCCAGTAATAATATCACTAAAAGGAGTTATTTTTAAATCTTTCTCAGGAATTAAATGTTTATTTCTATCTCCAATAGTCGTTCCACCAGAAAATTTCAAAAGAAATTTGTGGTTGGAAGGCTTAAAGACAACATCATTGAGTTGAACTTGGAAGTTTGATATAGTGACAGTATCATTAACAGCCAACTGCGAATCGAAAGTCTGACTATACAACGGAGGAACAATGACATGGATATCTGTCCCCTGAAAAAATAGCAGAAATCAATTTTCTCATAAACATGAAGAATCACATGGAAAAAAATAAGTGAGTTGATAAATCTGAAAAGTTTCATAAATAAAAAAAAAGTAAAAACAGAAGAAAACTCAGAGTGAGTTACATCTTTGTCCATTACTATCATCTCAAAGTGTTGTTTAGTGTTGGTGATGACATTCCACTTATGGTGAATTTTTATTGCAATTTTCCATAGTTCTTTGTTGTCACTAATGTCTTTAACACATTCAAAGGGGCGTGTCATTGATCACACCAAAAAACCTACAAAGATTGAATAAAAAATAAAGAGATTACACATCAAACTCAGAAACAACATGTAAAATAAAAAATAACAGAGAAGTGGCTTAAACTAAAGAGATTACACAACAAATTCACGGTAAGGATGAGGAAGCTGGAATCTGTTTATCAACCACTCATGTGTATTTATAGAGTGGAAGGCTAAATGATTTGCAAGCATGGAAACGGTATACATAGGCAGAAGAGAAATTTGGTTATTGTGCCGAATTTGAAAGGGTAGACATAAGGAGAAGAGAAATTAGGTTATCGAGCAACACAAGTATTGTTTGGGCCAATTATAAAATTTCTGCCTCCAAAAACATTAAATGAGATTACGACCATAAAAAAGACATTAGTATCCCTAATTATGTTAATTTTGGCCAATCAGAAGCAGGTACTGTAGCGGAATTTCCAGAACATTCTGTTTTCTTATATGGTAGATATAATATTACTTTCTCTCTTCTCTTTCTCTCATTCATCTCTATATTATTTTGGTGAATTTCATAACACATAATAAACAAATACATTATTATTAATAAATAATTCTATTGCAGTACCAAATTCTAATAAAATTATTGGCCTATAAAGTTTACACCAACACAAATTTATATAACCACGCGATCTGGGGCACATCAGGCCATTTTTTTAAACCTACCAGTACTCCCCCACCCATATATTACCATATGTATTTAAAAAAATTCTTATGGAAAACCATATGAATTAGGAGCCTTCTACGAATTCATATAAAAAACTTATTGTTTGATCTCATTTTTAGTATGTGTTGCTAGCTAATTTTCCACAACATCAAAGTTGAGCCTCGAGGAAGAAAGATTAGTTTGGAATAAACTTTCACGGGAGAGAATACCTTTTTGTGTAGTTTGCCATTCTTATAGAGCTGTAATTTTTATCTTTAAACAACAAGGTTTGGGTGGTGTAGTTGGTTATTACGCTAGTCTCACACACTAGAGGTCCCCAGTTCGAACCTGGGCTCAAACAACTTTGTTTTTTTATCAAACTTCCGCAACATAGATTTTCCTTTTGTGAAAATCTAATTAATATTACTTAAATCTATTGCTGATTATTATTTTTTTTTTATTTTTTTAGTACAAAATTTATTTCAAACAACACTCACTTTTTATATTAACATTTTCACAAATTATTATTGAAAATTCTTTTGCATTAAAATAATTTAATTATTTACTAATTCAATCAATATTATGATAAATTAGCTTGTATATTTTGCATTATAACATATTCTTATGTATATTTTAAATTTACATCAAAAAATCACTATCTTTAAAATATTTATTAAATAGATCAATTTTATAATAAATTATCTTACATTTCATAAAAAACAATCTTTTTTTGCTCTTTTTTTAATACCCTAAACAATATTTATTCAATATACTAATTTTTTTTTACAGAAAGATAAGTTATTATTATAACAATAGTCAAAATATTTTATTTTAAAAAAATTTATATCTTAAATTTGAAACTATCTTATTTATGTGATTTATACTTATTTATTTTATAAAACTAAAAATGGAGAGAAAATGATACTAGTAACTAAGAGTAAAAAACAAAATTATCGAGGTAACATAATCACTTTTTTAACCAATTAAACTTAAAATTTTGAATTCTCCATTTTCAAAATCGTAATAATGGTACCATGGACGATTCTAACAGAAACAAAAGCTAATCACTGCCATGTCTTAATTTGATCCCTCCATTCTTCGCCAACCGCCATCGATTAATTACTTCAATAATTATCCTCCAATTGAGATCTTATAAATGCTGATAAATCTAGCGTTTAACTGAAATCCTAAAATCATTTGATTTTTTATATTATTTAACATCAGTGACACATTTTCCTTTTACGATTGCATGTTTTATGAAATTTTATAGTAATGAAAATAAAATTAATATTAATTTAATCTATTAGTATTCAATCAAATAAAGTTCTACGAGAGCCTTTCTTCAGAAAATATGAATCTGCATGAGTCATACCACCTCATATTCTTCCGCAATGTCCACAGAAGCGGATTGAGTGTGTTTACTATTCTCGTGACTTTATGATTTTAGCGTTTTTAGTAGATGAATGAACAAATAAAATAAGTTATTTATTGAGAGAGAATGATTTATTTAGAGGGAGATAAGTTGAAAGTTACCAAAGTCACCCAAACTTTATCCAATGTCCACATATAATGCAATATAACATTAATTATCTTCACTGTAGCGTCAACTTCTTATGAATGAATTTTCCGCTCTTTTGATCATTAGCTTTTGTAAGGTACAACTTTATGTTACAGTACTAATAACAAGTGTAATAATCCACATAGATTGGTTGTGCTTAAAGACACATTTAATAGTTTTTATGATTCTTTGCAAGGATTAATATTCGTGTTAACTATGTGAAAACTTGCTAGGGGTAGATTTCACCATCGTTTATCCTCGTGAATATATGCTCTTCTACTCGACTATTAATATTACCGCATGTTGCTTTTATTGTATCATATATCCGACTCAACATTGTGAGATCAGCTAGCTGTATTACCTAATAGATGATCTCTCGCACTATTATATACTCCATCTGGTCTCATTTATAAGAAAAGATTATATTTTTAGATACATTGAGTAAATAATGTATCTGGATAACATATTTTTCCAGATACATTATTTATTCAATGTATCTAAAAAGGGAATATTTTCTTATAAATGGGACCGGAGATAGTACAATAACATTAAGCTTCAACAATGATATAAAGATAATAATTACCAATTATCAGTATTATGTGGATATTAAACCTAACCATATCTTTAGGCATTAACACCCAATAGATGGAGACTTTATTAGTATATGCCATGATACTCTTACTAAAGGAATATATAACTTGAATCTTCTTCTAGGAAATCAAAAAGCCTAGTATAATAAATATGGTTTAGGTTATCACCTGAATAATAATGCTAAGTCCTTAATAAGTATATGACATGCTCAAAAGAAAACTAATTTTTCTGTTTATAAATGCAATTACTACTGTAAGTTTGTCCATCTTGAGCCTTATTGTTTTAGAAAAAAGAAAGATTTAAAGTGGTCAAATAGATCCAAGTATAATAATGTGAGTCATATTAAACCTAATAACATTAAAGGACCAAAAAATATTTCGGTACCAAAGGTCAAAAAGTCAAATTATGATGTAGGTATGCTTGACAGCTCGAACTCAAAATGTGATATTAATGGTTGTTTAAATCATATATAAATATTTTCTCTTATTTTACACCTAAAATAAGAGAAGTTTCTTCTTATAATACCAAAAAAAGGTAAAATTGTTGGTTCACAAACTATTGGTAAGAGCCATAAACCCACTGTTGAACTATTTTTTGAATTGCAAGTTTATAACACAAATTACTTAGTATCATATAAATTGTATGAAAAACATAATATATTATGCTATAATTCTTCTATATGTTAGGTCTTTGAATTTCTGAAGAATCACATGACAATGCAGTAACAGGCGTTATGAGATATCTCACATGTCACTGTGGTAAAACACATGCCAAATCGGTAAAAAAATACATTACCTTCATCTAATGTGGTTATCAAAACAAAATGGGTATTTCACAACAAGCATGCCTAAAATGAAAATGTTTTAAGAAATAAAGCAAGACTCGTTGCCAAAGTATCCAATCAACGAAGACATAAATTTAGATGATATACATATGCCATTATAGCGAGATTAGAGGCCATAAGAACATTTTTAGATTTCTCGTGCATTTTGAATTTCAAAACTTTTTAAATGGATGTAAAAAATACATATTAAACGGTTACATCTAGGAGGAAGTGTATGTTGATCAACCTCCCGGTTTTCTAAACTCTTATTTTCCTAATCATGTTTTCGAGGTAAAAAAGATCTCTACGGTTAAAAAGAAACTCCACAAGATTAATATGAATGTTTGAGCTAGTTTCTTCTAGAAAAGAATTTTTAAAGAGAGAAGGTTGATGCAACTCTTTTTATTAAGAGCACTGAGCATGACATTTTACTTTTGTAAATTAATGTTGATGACATCATGTTTGGTGTTACTAATGAATCCTTGTGTAAGGATTTTTTGAGATGATGCAGGATGAATTCGAGATGTCCATGATGGGGGAACTTCGTCATTTCCTTGGCCTACAAATCAATCAATTCGAAGAAGGAAGTTCATTAATCAAGCCAATTATTATAAAGAACTAATGAAGGAATTTGGCATGGATAAAGAAAAGTCAATCTCAACTCTAATGAGTACTTCATGTAGCTTAGATGAATACAAGTAAATAAAACCAGTTGAAGAAAGTATCGAGGTATGGTCAACTAAATTTTTTACTTTATTGCATCTCGTCATGATATCATGTTTGTTGCGTGTCTCTGCGCTCGTTTTCAATCAAACCCCAAAGAATCACATGTCACTATGGTAAAATGATTATGATTTATCTCACTAGTATACCACTACTGGGTTTAAGGTACCCCAAAGAAATGAATTTTAATTTAGTTGGGAACTCTGATTTTGATTTCACTGATTGTAAATTGGATCAAAAAAGTAAAAGTGATATGTGTCACTTACTTGGGAACTCGCCTGTCTCATGGCATGACAAGGATTAAGCAAGTGTAACGTTATCCACTACTGAGGTCGAATACATTGTCTCGGGTAGTTGTTATGTGCAAATTATCTCGATGAAACATCAACTAAGTGATTAGGGAGTTGATCTTGAAATTGTCCCGATAAAATGAGAAATATCTAACTCCATAAACTACACCAAAAATCTGGTACTTCACTCGATATATGTTGCACCCCAAAATTTGCCCTCTTTATTTGAGCTATAAGTTATTAACGAATTTTATTTGTTCGTTCAAAAAGTGAAGAAAAACAATAAAGAGTTCTTGTGTTTTAAGAAAGTGCGGCGTAAAAATGGTTCAAACGGTGGAAATACGAGAAAATTCATAAATACTATTTGGAGTGTGATATGAGCTGAATTCCCGCGCTGTCCCCACTGTTTCGACGATATCTACAACTTTTGTGTTCGGCTCGGAAGCTAATTCTTTGAGGAAGGTCGTCAAACTTGTAAATTACTTGAGGTTTCGCAGTAAAAAACAGTGCTGAATGTAGGGTTTCGGATCTCAGAAAATTCATATCTCACAATCCGCTCGTCGGATTCGCTTGAAAATTTAACTGGAACTCCATGTCATCATTACCGAGATTTCATATGTTCGGACCGAAGACCAATTATGCACTAAAAACTCCCAGCATTTTGAAGAGCGCCGTAATCTTTCGGTGAAAAGTGTGTTTTCGGGTATGTCGCGCCTAGTTCGAAAATTCATAACTCTTTCGATTTTTATCGTATGAAGTCCATTCTGGCGGCATTTTCTCTGAAATTTCGTTATCCTCGATTCTTCGTCACACGTGCTAAGTCAGATTTCGAGCCGAAGTTTGAGTTTTATCACGTTCTTTGAACAGTACTCGCAAAATTCTGCACAGTCGCACCAGATGAATCGATTTTTTCTCGTCATTCAAACGCGCATAATTTCCTCACCGTTTTTCGGATTGAGACGATTCTCGCGGCTACGAGTCACAAATTCGGTCATCTTCACAGTGATGTTCGTTTTATTTCCGAATTTCGCACTGAATCACGTTTCCCCGAAAACGAGCAAAAGAGAGATACGTCGGGGGCATTCTTGACATTTCACCACTTAAACTATATAAACAATTTTCCCTCCTTTTCTCTAATAACTTCAATTTCACCAAAAAATTCTCAATTTTCTTTCTCTCATCTCACAAACAAAAATCCAATTTTCCCTCCCTTCTTTCTAGAATCAAAACACCAAAAATGGTAACAAAAAATTCAAGAACACTATGAAGTTCATAACATTCTTCAAGAACAGATAAACTCAATTTCCATGCCCCCAAAATTCTCAAAAACACTTTTCTCATTCTCTCCCAATTCTCTCAAAATCAAAACACACAAATTACTTAAAAAACTCCATCAATTTTCATCAATTTCTCAAGAACATCAACAACAACTTCATCTCATTTTCCAAAATTCATCAAGAACAACATCACATCACTATCAAGAATTACCTCCGCGAGTTCCCTCCGATTGGTGCTGTCTCCTCCGCAACACTTCCTCTGCCGTGAACTGAGTCCGATCGAAATCTCCAAGATCCGGCTATCTTGATCGCAATACTCCCTCCGTTTTTTTTATTCTCTCTCGGTCAAAGCATCACCGTCATTGCATCACGTCATTCTCCTTGCTCTTCAATTTGATTTCAATTCCTTGAGGTAATTTCATAATACTCTCAGATTTGTTGCTTAATCGTGAATTTAGATTGAGATATTGGCAATTGATGATGACTTGGTGCTTGTGTTAATAATTAGTAGGGATTGAAATATTGATATTGTAGTTCTATACTGATCTTGCTAAAATTAGGTAGATTCAACATGCATTTCGACATAGACTTCTAGTTTCTAATTAGTGCATACTATATGCTTGTAAAAATTCCATAGAAGTTTGACTTTTTGGTTATGATTTTGACAGTGTGTTATTTTCCATAAACTTGCGGTAATTCTCGTATCAAACTTGTGGATTGAGTATGGATATGGTAGGTATTGGCTAGAATACTAAGTTGTTGTTTGCTAACATGTGAGCTATGTGTTTTTTTTTGTGATTATGTCATGAGATGTGTGTTGTTTTGTTGTTGATTAAGTAAGCATGTTGCTGGATTTTCATCATAAAACATGTTGTTGGTACTTGAAATTTGCTTCATAAAAGTGCTTGAGAAAATATATGAATCAATGTAGTTGGTTTTTTTCATGGTTGTTTGTGACATGTAACATGATTTGTGAGAAGCTTTGGGGCTGTTTTGAAGGCAAAGTTATGCAGAATTTTTGAGCTTGTTGTGTTGTTGCATCTTGTCACTTTCTATCCATGAAACATGTGCTATCTCTTGCCAATCAATGTGATGAATTGTATTGAGTTTGGGTGTTGGTTTCAAGACATTTTTGGGACTGGTTTTGTGAGGTTATTATGCAGAATTTTTCCTTGGTTCCATTACACTACATTTCCATTCTCATAACTCCTAAAATTTGTCACTTTCTTTCATTTTTGACATGAAAATTGATATGTTTGGTTGTTGGTTGACTTTGAGTGATTATATGGTTTGATTAAGTGCTAGTAGATGTGTTAGAGGTGCTGGAATTTTTCTGTTTCACTTGTTTGGTGCGTTTCTACTTGTTTTCGAGCTTACACGCGCGGTATGTCAGCTTTTCCAATTTGGCCATAACTTTTGATTTAGGAAGAGTTTTTGAGCATGTGAGTAATGTTTTTCATACGTAATAATATTTCCGGAGCTGTTTGTACAGATTATTTTCGGTTTCGGCTGACTTTTTTTACCGTTTTCGCTACTGCCCCTTTTCGAAAGTCGTGCTTTCGGGCCGATTTTGTAAATTCTGATTGCATATTTGACTTCTTTAGCATGTTTAAACCTTGCAATAAAATTTTGGATTAATTCTGACGAGTTTAGTTTTCACTGTTTTTACCCGGTTTTGCCGTTTCGGTGTACCGTTGTGCATGTAAATACTTGTGTTGGCTTCTGTAGTTTTAGTGTACATATTCGATTTGCTCTTGAATACTATCTCATGTTTCTTATTTGTTTTTGTTATGTTTTCACTTTCTATTCCGTTATCCATTTTCGGTTCAGCTTATAATTCAATAACGCAATTCTGATTGCGGTGTCTTGTTATCTCTAACGTGTGTGCTAGTATGCAAGGCAACATGGAGGCTCTGGTCGATGCCCGCTCTCGTGTTCCGCTTTATTTGCGGGACACGACATTTATCCTCTCTCTGATTCGCGTTTCTACACGTATCTTTTATCATTATACTTGCTTGTCCGGATTTTTGTTTCTCTTGCAGGTGTATGGTGTTCGTTGTGCTCGATGCACACGTTGGCGCGTGATTTACTTTCATCGCGCCGACTCTTGATTGCTTATGTGGATTTTAATCGGAGTGCTGACATGTTTGCTGTTGCCTTTGCTAGCTCGCACGCGGGATCCTAGTTTACTCGCTCTCTTCGCTTTAGTTTACGGATCATCATCCGTTTGGTATTGATTCCGTTTCATTTTATTTCTCTCGCACCTTATCGCTTTCTCGCATCATCCTTTAACATGAGAAGTAGGACTTAGACATGCATCTGGCCAAGCCCTCGAAAGAGGCTCTGTTTTTGTTGGTATGTTTATATTTGTGCTTTGCGGCAGGGAGTCACGGTGTAATAAGTCCTATATGGCACTCCGTTAAGTCCTCATGGAAGGCACGCGGAAAGGGTTAGCAATCAACCCCCGCCTAGTCTCATCGAGTCCGTTCGGTATGCGCATGCTACGCGTTGCTCGCTTCTGAACCTGCACAAGATCTTGTTATCGAGTATGTCAGGAAAAGGGTTCATGTAGCCGGACCCCCGCCTTTCCTATAGCTCGCGTTGTTCGACGTTGATGCTCGGTGTACGCACGCACCGTTTTCCTTTACGATCCGTGACGACTTGGTTGCTGAGAGGGGTCCGCCCTCTTGTCTATGGCCCGATCATTTTCGCGAGGTCTAATGCTTGGTTGACTTGGGTTGAGCTGCTCCCCTTGGCTATGGCGGGACCGCTTTTCTACCATTCGGTCAGTACCGTTGGTTTTGTTTGCTTTACGAGCGGATGCTCGTTTGTGTGATATTATTGTGTGCTTTCCCTTTCTTCCCCGTAGGTTGCTAGTTTAGTTTAGACTTGTACCCTTTGTATGATAACATTAGGTAGCAAGCTTTCCCCTTAGCTTAGGTTTTCCTCATGCATCTTTTAAAACACAAACCACACTCTTTGATTTTCTTTTCTTAAGAACTTGTTATTTCCGCTCCATTCCCAGCATAAGTCTCCAAAGGTCGAGCAGCGGAGTGTGAATGTAACTCGTTCACCTAAAAAACACAAAACAAACAAAAACTAGTTAGCCGAGCTACGGTAGCTCTGATTCTGCAAAACAGATACGTAGGCAGCGGGGTAGGGCCCGTGCGAGCACAATCCTTTCTTTTCCCTACATTCTGCATTCATTTTAGTCCAGATCAACATAGATTTATTACACACCCATAGTTTTAGACACAGGCGTGGATACCATCGAGTACGATGGACGCGAGGGGTGCTAACACCTTCCCCTCGCGTAACCGACTCCCTTACCCTTTTTCTCTGGTCGTGAGACCGTTGTTTTGTTTTGTGGTTTGCTGGCATTCCCTTCCTTTTCAGGATAAATATGTTAGTGGCGACTCTGTTAATTTTCGCGGTAGCGACAGCTGGCGACTCCACTGGGGAAATCTCGACCTATTGCGGGTCCGGACTTAGCGAGTCGATCCTAGCGCTTGTGTGTTTATCTTTGGGTGTTTTTACTGCTTTGCATATTTACCTGTTTGCATTGCATTCTATGTGCGCTTTTACTTTTCTGCATCATATTCTGGACTGTCTGGATTTCTATCTGTGGGTGGGTGTTTCAAGAGGTAAAAGGCCCAATACCCAGGCTATGAGTGATACCATAGGAACTAGGAATAGAGTGGCCGTGACGGACAGAAGGCGTATGCCTGATTGATCTGATCACGTATCCACGGGCAGAGCTTGGTGGAATGAGGCAATATCGTATGATAACGCCTACATTCGATCCCCTGTTGGCTTTTTGACCTACCTTGGCCTAGAGTTACCCGTGAGTGGGGCGGGAATCAATCATTGCTTAACAGGTACATTGATGGTGACTTCGGATCTTGTTCGTGGGTTACCGCTGTTCTTGTTCGGGGGTTACCGCTGTTCTTGTTCGTGGGTTACCGCTGTTCTTGTTCGAGGGTTACTTTGGTTTTTGTTCGAGTGGTTCCCTTTCCGTGATGGTGACTATGGTTTTGATTCTATTGGTTATGTCCCATGATCTACGGGGAGTTCCGAATTGGTGCCGAACCTTTGAACCTGAGTTGTGTAACTTTGAGGAAATCCAGACATGTCCGGTGGGAGACATCTATTGATGCATTTCTTTCAGGACAACCTCAGTGGTACATCCCTCGAGTGGTACACTCAACTTGAACGAACTCATGTCCGAACTTGGAAAGAATTAGCAGAAGCATTCGTCAAGCGTTACAAGCACAACAGTGACATGGCTCCGACTAGAATTCAACTCCAAGCTTTGACTCAGAGAACTGATGAGTCTTTTAGAGAATATGCCCGAAGATGGAGAGAACTGGCTGCCAGAGTTCAACCTCCACTATTAGAACAAGAGCTCATGGGTATGTTCAAAGATATGTTGGAAGGTCCATACTACCAAGGCTTGATTGGTGCTTCTAAATTTGCAGAATTGGTTGTCGTCGGCGAACGAATTGAGAACGGTCTTAGGAATGGTAATATCCAAGATGTTGATGATCTTTTTGAATTCCCCAGGCGTGTGGAGGGAAGAGCCAGTGTAATTCCTGAGTATGAAGAGGAGTCTCTTAATCATCCTCTCGATCAGATCTCTCGTAATGAAATGGAAGCGATTATTTCTATTCAGGATGGCCCACAAATCTGTGCTACAGCTCTCAGTCATCCACCTACTCAGTTTGCTCAAAGGGATCCAGTTTTGCATGATCAATCAGCTCAGTATGCGCCGCCATGGCGGAACCATCAACAAAATCGTCACCAGCAGGGTAGACAGAGGCGTAGAAAGCCAAAAAGAGTGTATGATGCCATTCCTATGACTCATGATGAGCTATTATCTGAATTGCTCAAACTTTCCTTGGTGGAAACAAAGCAGTTGGATCCTGTTTCTTTCCCGTATCCTGAAGGATTTGACCCTGATGTCAGTTGTGGATACCATGCCGGGGCACCTGGTCATTCAACTGAAGATTGTCAGCCATTCAAAGACAAGGTTCAAGACCTGATTGATGCAAAGGCTATCGCATTCACACCTGAAGGCCAGAATTGAAGTTCTCCTTTGACTCAATGGATCTTTTGAAGCAATAAGTCCATACAGAGAGATTCTCCTCAACATTGGCAATTCTTAAATCATCATGCATTTTCATGTGTAATCTTTCTTGTTTTATGCAATACTGTTTGTATGTAAAACTTGTTTGTTTTTGAACTATAATAATAATGCATTGGATATGTTTGTCTTGAAAAAATCCATTCGCTTTTGCTCTTATATGTTTTTATATGCTTTTTGTGATACCTAACTCTTGTTAATAAAGCACGATAACTCTGTAGGGAGAATGATGAGCATAATACCAAAAACCTCAAACGGTATGCTTTTGAGTAGAACCCTGTTGATGATGTACAGGCATTGTTTCAAATTCCCAAACACTGGAGATATAAAGGGAGTGAAACC
This sequence comes from Vicia villosa, assembly GCF_029867415.1. NCBI lineage: Eukaryota > Viridiplantae > Streptophyta > Magnoliopsida > Fabales > Fabaceae > Vicia > Vicia villosa. Next base: position 219,721,191 of record NC_081181.1, read on the forward strand.
CTTGTTAACCCCTCTGAGCCTTCGAAGTAGGAGTTTCTTTTCTCAAAATAAAAAAAAAACCTAACATTCAACCCAGGGGAGGGTAGTATTCAGTTGACCTGATCGAGCATTCAAAATTCATCAGGAGCACACATCTAAAGATACAACAATGGCTATCTTTCAACAGATTGAGGAAAGCCAAATCCACAACAGTTATCCCTCACCTCAGGAGGTCAAGACATCAAATTTATCCCTCACCTCATGAGGTCGAGACATCAAAATTATCCCTCACATCAGGAGGTCGAGACCGACATCAAATCCGTTGTGGTTTATCCCTCACATCAGGAAGTCAAAATATGACGATACCACAATGGTAATCCTTCATCAATCAATGACTCAGGCAGTCACAGTCACTTCCAACAAATCCGAGATTCAGGATCACACGACTTGTTCAAAAAGAAAAGAATGAATCAAAAAGAAGATGAAAAAATAAAAGAGAAAAAAGCCCGCTAAGTCAACAAGTTGAAAGCACGTGACTTAGGCAAAAATTAGGGCATCCCGCTGGACCTCCAAATCAAAATTCAAAGGAATTTGTCCAGGCAAAAGTTAGGGAAACGAAAAAGTAAAGCAAAAGCGAAAAACAAGGATTACAAAATAAGAATCCTCATCAAAAGAACAAAGTCGTGTGATCAGACACCAAAAACAAAAGGTAAAGTGATTGTCGTGTCCAGAAGACCTCCTTGGCTCCTCAATCATCTCAAACTCCTCTTGAAAGATGAATGCTCGTGTCGAGTTAACTGAACTTAGGATTGGAGAACATCATGAAGGGGGTGGGCACTAAATATTTTGAGCCTAAAAATCTTTTTTTCTCAAACCGTGAACCTGGCCACGTTACAACCCTGAAAAGTCCTAACTGAAGCATGGGTTAATTCGAAAGCATACTATACATGAGAATACGGTAAGCTGACTCCTAGGAGTTTTGCTAAACGCTTGAGTTGGTATCGCACCATCTTTCTTTAACAAAAAAACGATGTTACGACATCTTTTCAAAAAGTTTTCTTTTAACTTCAAGACAAACATACTCTTTGCATTAGAATTATATTTCTCATAATAAACATTCTTTGCATGTGAACGAGTGCTTAATATCAAGAAAGTTTCCATCGTGAACTTCAGATGAAAAGTTTATCCCTCCCGAAGGGCAAGTTGTCTTCAAAACTCTGTTGAGCAGAGGCAGCAATATTTCAAAGTCTAATCACCCTCAGGGGCAAAAAAGCGTTTGATTACTCTATCGAGTAAGTTTTCAATCAATCTGAGGCAATCAGGTCAAGATTCAAAGAATCTCTCAAAACGCTAAGCAATCAGGGGCAATTCACCCAAGTGCAGTCAAACCTACCTACAATACAAGTCAGGCAGGGGCATGATGCCAAAATACTTGATACTGGGGCAAGTCAGTTTGATACTTACAGAAGGTCCTTACGAGACTAATCTCTTCAAAGTCCTTACAGGCTGGGGCAAGACACTATGCATTGGCATTTTATCCTCATCAGGAGGTGTTCAATTTAAAGTTCAGGTGAGCTAAACAACTTATGAACTTGAGAACCATCAGGGTCGTCATCCTCAACAGCCAAAAACTAAAAGTCCAATCTTTAGTGGCATCTCTTTGCATTTCAGTGCGATTTTCAAATCTCTTCCAGAGGTTGCAACCGTTGCTTATCGGTATCCCTTAACTGGAGTCCTGTTACGTGGACATCGAAGTTCTTTGCCTCTCCGACCCTCGAGTCGTGAGTTTCCAACCCTCGTGTTGTGAGTCTCTTGCTTTCCGACCCTCGAGTCTTGACTTTCCAACCCTCGTGTTGTGATTCCTTTGCTTTCCGACCCTCGAGTCGTGACTTTCCAACCCTCGTGTTGTGATTCCTTTGCTTTCCGACCCTCGAGTCGTGAGTTTCCAACCCTCGTGTTGTGATTCCTTTGCTTTCCGACCCTCGAGTCGTGAGTTTCCAACCCTCGTGTTGTGATTCCTTTGCTTTCCGACCCTCGAGTCGTGAGTTTCCAACCCTTGTGTTGTGAGTTCCTTTGCTTTCCGACCCTCGAGTCGTGAGTTTCCAACCCTCGTGTTGTGAGTTCTTTGCTTTCCGACCCTCGAGTCGTGAGTTTCCGACCCTCGAGTCGTGAGTTTGATTCCTCTCCGACCCTCGAGTCGTGAGTTTATCTCCTTTCCGACCCTCGCGTCGTGAGTTTACCTCCTTTCCGACCCTCGCGTCGTGAGTTTATCTCCTTTCCGACCCTCGAGTCGTGAGTTTATCTCCTTTCCGACCCTCGAGTCGTGAGTTTATCACCTTTCCGACCCTCGAGTCGTGAGTTTATCTCCTTTCCGACCCTCGCGTCGTGAGTTTATCTCCTTTCCGACCCTCGCGTCGTGAGTTTATCTTCTTTCCGACCCTCGCGTCGTGAGTTTATCTCCTTTCCGACTCTCGAGTCGTGAGTTTATCTCCTTTCCGACCCTCGCGTCGTGAGTTTACCTCCTTTCCGACCCTCGTGTCGTGAGTTTATCTCATTTCCGACCCTCGAGTCGTGAGTATATCTTTTTTCCGACCCTCGTGTCATGGATTTCCAACAGTTGCAGATAGTTGTCATATACACTCCAATGTGTCTGTAGGCCCATTACTTGATTGACATCTTTACAATCAACACGAATATGCAGAACTATGAAAGCCAATGTCTGTTTGGTCCCTTTGAAGTCAACACTTGCTTGACCCATTAATCCCACTTGTTGGTGGTGTTCCCTTGAAGGACCAATTCTTGTTTGATGCTCTGGCCGATATTTGTTTGGTGTTCTAATCATTGCTTGCCTATCAGCTCATTGAATCCAGTGCCTATATGAAAAGTTTCAAAGCCAAGATGGCTGACAATCTATTTGCTCTTGCATTTGCCCATTGTGGGTGAGCATTACCGTTCTCTGCCATGTGAGGAGACCCTGTGAAAGATGCCATGCTATATCCTGGGGCATTTTCATTTGTTTGTCTCGCAGGTACGTCCTTGCAAGTGCTTCGCATCAACATGTTGGCGGACCTAGTGTGGTGTCGTTTTCTTTACCTCCCCGTTTCACTTGGGAGGACGGCACGCTAAACCCTTCACGCGAAATTCGGAAGGAGAATGCGCCCGTGGTGGGATGAATTTTGTTTCAGTTCTTCCTACGATATCACACGAACTTTCTTATTGGTCCTACGAGTAGGAAAGGGAAAAAAAGATCTCAACTAAACCCTAGGAGTTTGCTAAGTGTGGGGATTTCACCTAGACTAGAAATTCTGGAGTCCGGGGGGTCGGTTATACATAGGGAAGTGTTTAAACACCATACATATCTGTAGTACTCTACAGGAACCTTCTCTGTGTCATTGTGATTGTGTTTGCTGCTAATGATTGGGAAAGTTTCTCCTTTGTGTTAGGAGAGAGAATTGAATTGATTAAAGAAAGACAGACAGATAGACAGACTGACTATTTTTGGTATTTTATTAGCTCGCTGAGATTCCTTGTGAACCTCATGCCTACATATCCCTAGTGGAAGTCAGAGCTTAATGTAGTTCGTGGAACTAACTAGGGAAATTAATTATTTTTGGTGCCTTGCTTAAAGCTCAAGGTTGAAGCTTTGAATTAAATCTCTGTTTACTGTAAAGAGACATGAAATCATCTTTACAGAGAGGTATTAGTACTATTCTACCACAAACATTTAAAGGAGTGACAGAATAACTAAATTCATTTCATTCAAGAGGGGGACCTTACTTGTGTATGTGCAAGTATACCAGTCAAATGCCTCTTAAATGAAAGAAAGATGCTCATCCAAATTAGGGAAAGTTACCACATGTCTGGGTTTTACTGCCAGCTCATGCCTTTCAAAATCCTAAATGGGAGACTTGATTAAAATTGAAATTGAAATGTTTGTTTGTTTGAATGTGGTAGAGTAGTAAAAATATCTCTCTATATAGATAAGATATGTCTATCTACTATATGAAAGATTTGACTTTAGCTGGCTTGAATGAGGCCCAAGCTTGAGGCTTTTTGATTAATTTTATTGACTTATTGAAATGATAACTCTACTGGGGAGTATTTAAACTAAGGAGTTTTTGGTGTTCTGTACAAAGCCCAGAATTGAGGCTGACTCTAATTGGAGAGTGTTTATTTGATGGATTTTTATTTGGTGTTCTGTACAAAGCCCAGAATTGAGGCTGACTCTAATTAGGGAGACTCTATTTGTGTGCCTTGTACAAAGCCCAAGGTTGTGGCTGACTGCTGAGGATAACTGAATTTATGAATGACTCTATTTTGTGTGCCTTGTACAAAGCCCAAGGTTGTGGCTGACTTTAGCTAGGGAAAACACTATTTTCTGCCTTGTACAAAGCCCAAGGTTGTGGCAGACTCTTTGACAAGGGAGTTTTATTGTTTGGTGCCTTGTATGAAGCCCAAGGTTGAGGCTAACTGTTTTTGTTGGTTTTGACTTTATTGAGGAGATTTTATTTATTGAAAGACTGTTTTTCTTTGGAAGCTAACCCTTTCCAGGGATTTTGATTCAGCTGGAGAAATTATTTGGTAAAAGACTGACTTTATCATGTTTTTGGAGGCTGACCCTTTCCAGGGGTTTTGACTCTTTTGGGGAAATTATCTCCTAGGAGAAATGAATCTTTATTTATTTATTAATTGACTTTGGAGGCTAACCCTTTCCAGGGATTTTTATTAACATGAAGGAATGTGTGGAAGCTAACCCTTTCCAGGGAATTTTATTGAAATGATGGATTGATTTGGAGGCTAACCCTTTCCAGGGAAATTTATTGAAATGATTGATAGAAAGATTATCTAGTGGAGACTTCTTGTTTAAAACCCAAGATGAAGGCTGACTCATGCTGAGGAGAAAATAAACATAGATCCTAGACTCTGCTAAGGAAGATTGATGAAGATAAGGGTGACAGAGACTGTCCATGTCTCTCATTCCAAAAGGTGTACTCAATGCAAAATTGAGACAAACTTGGCTTGTTAAAAGTCTGGTTTAAATTGGAAGAAAACTCACCAGGGTAGGCTAAAAGGTGACTAAAGACCTGTTCCTATGTTTATAAGAAACCTGATGGGTCCTTGTATACAAGCTCAAGAGGAAGCTGGAAATGCTTTTAAGAAGCCTGTGGGTCCTTGTACAAAGCCCAAGAGGAGGCTAATCGAGGGTCCTTGTTATAGCACAAGAGAAAGCTATGTAGTTTTGAACTTATTTTGGCTCTAAGCAAATGGGTAAGAGGTTTCACCGGGAATAATTCCTCTTTGGGTGGATGTGTCCTATTATTTGGATTCTAAGGTTTTTACCAAGATGTTTCACCGGGAATAATTCATCTTGGGGGTTTGAACTACAGATCTCTAATTAGGAAAGAGCCTTCACCGGGAAGACATTCTCAATCCTAGGCCATATTCCTATAATATATATATATATATATAGTTTAACTGTCCTAGGGTTTATACTCAAACGTAGTTCTAAACTAATATATGCACAGTTTATATTTGACAGTAATTTAAATAAAGACTAAATTGAAAGCTTGTAAAGCCTAACCTGGATGGAGTGGAGGCCTTTGAAGAAGCATGTACAGAGCCTCAACAGTATTTTTGTTGTTTTGTTGATAACAGTTGAATATATATATGATAAACAGTTAATGGTTTTTGAAAACAGAAGAAGTGAAGATGGACAAAGGTCACATAGGTATCTGAAGAGTTTCACCGGGAATAATGCCCTTCAAATACCAGAAGAATGTTTTGAAAACAGAAAGAAGATTTTGAAAATACAGTTTTGAAAACAAGCTAAGAAGAGAAGGTTTTTTGGGACTTACACTCTATTAGAGGCCCAGTACTTTACAGTACTGGTTATAAAAACAGTTGGAAAATGATTTAGAATGATACAAGGTTTTGTTGTTTGAAAACCCTAATCATTTGACTTATTCGGAGATTGAAAACAGTTTTGAAAATTGACAAAAGTCAATTTAATTAAGGTAAAGATGAAGATCTATGCCTAATTAAAACCTAAAAAAATAGGGTTTTATCATAAACCTTATTTACAAAATGATTAGGTTAAAACAAAGTGAATATAAATTTAAAGTATTTAAGAAAAAAAACACTTAAAACATATTATTTTAAACCTAATAAAATATATGAAATAAATAATATTTTTATGATTTTTTTTATTGTTCACAAAATAGATATATTAAATGACAAGTGTGTGAAAAATGAAGTGAAAATAAATCAATTTGATAGGTTAAATAATTGGTTAAAGTTGTGAAGAAATTAAATGGGAAAAAGTGGTAAAAAATAGGGTTTTGTCACCAACCAGGTTTGAACCCACGCCCTTTGTATTACCAGCCCAAAACAACACCACTGAGCCAACGCGCGCTTGGTGTCATATGCATGGTTCCATTGCAATTCATATATTACTCAAATGCATAGAAGTGAAAAAAAGAAATAAAATCAAAAGGTCTGGGGCGAGGGGGATTCGAACCCCAGACCTTGGGCACGCGCAACACACAAACACTCTTTACCACTAGGCTATCACGTTTTAGTCGTTAATGAAACAGGTATCAATCAAAATAAAATAAACTTAGACCTGAGTTTGAAAATTGCGCGCCACCACCATCTTCGTCTTCAACCTCAAGCTCTCAAATTTCAAATTTATGAACTTGCTCATTTCTCAACCATTTGCAAAGATGTAAAGACCAAACTTGCTCTAAATTCACTCACGATTCTAAATATGTAACTATCATAAATTTATATCAACTATATCTAACTAATTTACCAGAAATCGTGAAGAACCCTAAAACTAAAAAATCAAATTAAATGGCTATGCTGAAAGATAAATGAATGATGATAGAGGGTTTTCAATCCTCTGATGATGTTGAACAAGATAGAATCGAGCTATTTCTTAAAGAATGCTTAAATTAAATAGATGAGGTTTAGAAACTTACCTCTGAAAATGGAAGTTGTGAGGATGATAGGGAGCAACTGAGCTTGTATGAATGATCCCAAAAGCTTCCTTGTGACTCAGTGATGCTAACTGAATGCTTTTAGTAACCTCAATCTTCCTGAATTACTCTATAGACCTCCCTCGATTTCAGCTTCAAATGAACATGGAGGGTGATGATTCTTGAGTTACAGATGAGCTGCAGCCATCTGAACAGCTTCACTACCTCCTATGGAACGTGCCTGGATGCTTAGCTTGATTGGAAACCTTCTGAATTGCAATATGGACCTCCAACTGCAACTGCTCCAAAGTGAGAGCAACAATGGTGTTCCTCCACTTGCAGAAATGATCCAGGTGCTTGGATCACCTCAAATGACCTCCCTTGAGATGTTAGAATGCTTACTTTCCAAAGATAAGCTCTGGTTTGAAGAAATCGATTCTTCTTGCCAAAGAACTTTGAAAAACAATAAGCATGAGAAGAGAAAGAGAAAGCAAGGAATATGGTTGCTTTGGTGTATTTTTCTACTGAAGTATGCTCTCCTATTTATAGGCAAATGACTCAGTACTGATTGAGAGAGTGAGCTTGCTTAGTGAAGCAAGTTTGGTTTCTTAGCCATGAAGAAATTTCAAAGAATATCCAAGTGTGATCATTGCATTTTCGAGCCAACTCCCCTACCCATTGATTCTATCTGATCTTAGGGGACATTTCAGATGCAAAGTGAGCTCTAATTGGTTGGTGAGAAGATTCCTTGGGTGATTCATCAATTTGCCATAAATTCACAAATGTAATCATTACATAATCACATGTTCTTGTTTTAGGAATCTTCCTCAATTATCATGGCATGGTGAAAATGAATGCATGGCATGTTTTCAGATGTGTTATGGGTCGTGTAGCATCCATATTTGAGGTCATGTGCACAAAATTTCAAAGTTCAAAAATGATGCATGACCTATAATTTCACTTCATGAGGCCAACTTTGAACAAGCATAACTCTTAGCTCAAAATGAATTTGGAGAAGGTTGAACACAATTTGGAAAGCCCTAAACATCTACTTCAAATCATTAGTTTGGAGTTTATTCAAAATCCTTTGGCAAATTTGTGAAAAATGAGGCCAAAGTTGGAAGAAAACAAGGTTAAAACACTTAGAAAAATTTCTAAGTGTTTATGACCTAAAACTCCAAAACTTCTAAAACTCTTAAATGATTGATCTTTTGAAAAAAGTTCCTTTGTAAGATGTTGTTTTATTTTGCAAGATCTACAACTTTCATGTTGGAAGTTTTTTGAGTTGTGTAGGTGAAATTTTGAGTTCTCACCATGCCTTAAAAAACCCTAATTCCCGACTTTTTGCTCCTTGATGAATTTCTTTGAATTTCTTTGGTCAAATGACTTTACCATCCATATATTGATGATATTGATCCTTGAAAGTCATTTTTTGACCAAAGATTTCAAAAGTCAATGGTGATCCTATACAGTTGACTTTTTCCAGATAAGGTGAGATTTTGGACTTTTGTGTAGAATCAAGATCTTTTCCTCAAATGAATGATGTAAATGGATTATATTGAGGTAGTAGAGATTCTTGAATCATGTCTTGAGTTTTGGATTCATGCCCTGATTAAAAGTCAACTATCCTGGTGAATTAGGTCAAAAACCCTAATTGTCGACCAGATGAAAATAATGACTGTAGACTTTGAAATGAGGTGTGATGTCCAGTGGATCTTGTCATATGAGTTATTTGAAGATGATTGATGTCTTTGAATGATCCCCTAGGGCTTTTTATGGTTTCCCAAAGGTGATCCCTGATTTTAGTCCTTGATAAGGCTCAAAACCCTAGTTTGTGGATCTGAGTAATTTTGTACTTATATGACTGGGTATCTAATCAATCATAGGTGAAATAATGAAGCTCTTGAGTCTTATGATTGTATTAGAGACTAATCCTCCTATTGATTGATCCTTTGCCTGAGTTTTCCTGTCTTTGAACACCCTCGATTAAATGCCAGATGAAGAAGTGACTGCTCTGGGTACTTGCTCTGACTTGATGAAAATCCTAAAGATATGTCATCTCAGGGGGGGTCAAAAATTAGGGTATGACACCTAGCCATGAGAGATTCTCACTCCCCAGACGAGTGCTTCCTAACGAGAGATTCTCATTCCCCAGTGGATTACATTCAGATGAGACTTTCTTTGTTCCAAGATTCTCATATCCTCAGTAAAGCACATCTTGATGCATTCTCCATGCTACAGAAGTCTTGTTCCCGGTGGAATGTCTTCTCCCCAGTTGAATCATGATTGAATGGTATCTGATTCCCCGGCAAGCTCTTAATGAGGTTCCTTGCCCGAATGCCTCATTTTCCCCAGTAGAGCGCTTTTCTCTCCAACAAATTGACTTGTTTTCCTCAGGAGAGTCATCTTATTCCCCAGTGGAATTGTCTTAACAAAAGGTTCTTATGCTAAGTTCCTTATCCCCAGCGGATCTCTCATATCCCCAGCAGCTCACTTTGCAGAAGTATTCATCTTCCCCACTGAGCTTTTTCCCTCAGCAAAGAGTCATTTGCACCCTCAACAGGATCTGTTCTCATCTAAGACTTCCCCAGCGGAATGCGTCATGTACCAGCAGGTGGTTCACTCCTCACTAGAGTTATCTCCACGACTTGCTTTTATCTCCTCATCCTTGGTGTGTCGAGAATTTGCTTCTCCAATGAAGTTGCAAGGGTCTTCCCCAAGCAGTTAAGTAGGATGTTCTTATCTCCAAGCAGGATTTGTTCCCCAAACAGAGCTCGTATCCAGATTTGATCGTCTCCAGCAGATTTCTGATCCATCTTTGCCAGCTCACGGTTTGTGACTTCGGGTCACGTATCTTGTCCTCCCCGCAGAGTTCTATGCTCCCTCCAGGACATCTTCACCAATTCAGTGCTCACCCGTTGTCTCCCCAAGCGACATCTGAATCATGCATCATTCGCATTACATTCTCTAAGCGTGTAGTGATTCCATTCTTGGAATACTATTCCATAAAACATTCATACATGCATCATGCATAAATCATGTCATACTTTTCTCTTTTTACAGGAAAGTTATCAAGTTTCAAAATGCCTCCCAGAGCGGCTCGCCTAATCATTACAGGCACTTATCATGATGTTCGAATTAGAAGAAGGGTGTTACATTCCTTCTTTATGCAAGATGGAATCCTCTATTGATCAAGAGCGCAAATTTTCGAGTTCATTCTAGTATTCAATCTCCTTCCACCTCAACGGTTCGAAACCTTCATTTCTCTCTCGTCAGGTTCAAGAAGTTTGAATAGGGGCAGCTGTTGCACCCCAAAATTTGCCCTCTTTATTTGAGCTATAAGTTATTAACGAATTTTATTTGTTCGTTCAAAAAGTGAAGAAAAACAATAAAGAGTTCTTGTGTTTTAAGAAAGTGCGGCGTAAAAATGGTTCAAACGGTGGAAATACGAGAAAATTCATAAATACTATTTGGAGTGTGATATGAGCTGAATTCCCGCGCTGTCCCCACTGTTTCGACGATATCTACAACTTTTGTGTTCGGCTCGGAAGCTAATTCTTTGAGGAAGGTCGTCAAACTTGTAAATTACTTGAGGTTTCGCAGTAAAAAACAGTGCTGAATGTAGGGTTTCGGATCTCAGAAAATTCATATCTCACAATCTGCTCGTCGGATTCGCTTGAAAATTTAACTGGAACTCCGTGTCATCATTACCGAGATTTCATATGTTCGGACCGAAGACCAATTATGCACTAAAAACTCCCAGCATTTTGAAGAGCGCCGTAATCTTTCGGTGAAAAGTGTGTTTTCGGGTATGTCGCGCCTAGTTCGAAAATTCATAACTCTTTCGATTTTTATCGTATGAAGTCCATTCCGGCGGCATTTTCTCAGAAATTTCGTTATCCTCGATTCTTCGTCACACGTGCTAAGTCAGATTTCGAGCCGAAGTTTGAGTTTTATCACGTTCTTTGAACAGTACTCGCAAAATTCTGCACAGTCGCACCAGATGAACCGATTTTTTCTCGTCATTCAAACGCGCATAATTTCCTCACCGTTTTTCGGATTGAGACGATTCTCGCGGCTACGAGTCACAAATTCGGTCATCTTCACAGTGATGTTCGTTTTATTTCCGAATTTCGCACTGAATCACGTTTCCCCGAAAACGAGCAAAAGAGAGATACGTCGGGGGCATTTTTGACATTTCACCACTTAAACTATATAAACAATTTTCCCTCCTTTTCTCTAATAACTTCAATTTCACCAAAAAATTCTCAATTTTCTTTCTCTCATCTCACAAACAAAAATCCAATTTTCCCTCCCTTCTTTCTAGAATCAAAACACCAAAAATGGTAACAAAAAATTCAAGAACACTATGAAGTTCATAACATTCTTCAAGAACAGATAAACTCAATTTCCATGCCCCCAAAATTCTCAAAAACACTTTTCTCATTCTCTCCCAATTCTCTCAAAATCAAAACACACAAATTACTTAAAAAACTCCATCAATTTTCATCAATTTCTCAAGAACATCAACAACAACTTCATCTCATTTTCCAAAATTCATCAAGAACAACATCACATCACTATCAAGAATTACCTCCGCGAGTTCCCTCCGATTGGTGCTGTCTCCTCCGCAACACTTCCTCTGCCGTGAACTGAGTCCGATCGAAATCTCCAAGATCCGGCTATCTTGATCGCAATACTCCCTCCGTTTTTTTTTATTCTCTCTCGGTCAAAGCATCACCGTCATTGCATCACGTCATTCTCCTTGCTCTTCAATTTGGTTTCAATTCCTTGAGGTAATTTCATAATACTCTCAGATTTGTTGCTTAATCGTGACTTTAGATTGAGATATTGGCAATTGATGATGACTTCGTGCTTGTGTTAATAATTAGTAGGGATTGAAATATTGATATTGTAGTTCTATACTGATCTTGCTAAAATTAGGTAGATTCAACATGCATTTCGACATAGACTTCTAGTTTCTAATTAGTGCATACTATATGCTTGTAAAAATTCCATAAAAGTTTGACTTTTTGGTTATGATTTTGACAGTGTGTTATTTTCCATAAACTTGCGGTAATTCTCGTATCAAACTTGTGGATTGAGTATGGATATGGTAGGTATTGGCTAGAATACTAAGTTGTTGTTTGCTAACATGTGAGCTATGTGTTTTTTTTTTGTGATTATGTCATGAGATGTGTGTTGTTTTGTTGTTGATTAAGTAAGCATGTTGCTGGATTTTCATCATAAAACATGTTGTTGGTACTTGAAATTTGCTTCATAAAAGTGCTTGAGAAAATATATGAATCAATGTAGTTGGTTTTTTTCATGGTTGTTTGTGACATGTAACATGATTTGTGAGAAGCTTTGGGGCTGTTTTGAAGGCAAAGTTATGCAGAATTTTTGAGCTTGTTGTGTTGTTGCATCTTGTCACTTTCTATCCATGAAACATGTGCTATCTCTTGCCAATCAATGTGATGAATTGTATTGAGTTTGGGTGTTGGTTTCAAGACATTTTTGGGACTGGTTTTGTGAGGTTATTATGCAGAATTTTTCCTTGGTTCCATTACACTACATTTCCATTCTCATAACTCCTAAAATTTGTCACTTTCTTTCATTTTTGACATGAAAATTGATATGTTTGGTTGTTGGTTGACTTTGAGTGATTATATGGTTTGATTAAGTGCTAGTGGATGTGTTAGAGGTGCTGGAATTTTTCTGTTTCACTTGTTTGGTGCGTTTCTACTTGTTTTCGAGCTTACACGCGCGGTATGTCAGCTTTTCCAATTTGGCCATAACTTTTGATTTAGGAAGAGTTTTTGAGCATGTGAGTAATGTTTTTCATACGTAATAATATTTCCGGAGCTGTTTGTACAGATTATTTTCGGTTTCGGCTGACTTTTTTTACCGTTTTCGCTACTGCCCCTGTTTCGAAAGTCGTGCTTCCGGGCCGATTTTGTAAATTCTGATTGCATATTTGACTTCTTTAGCATGTTTAAACCTTGCAATAAAATTTTGGATTAATTCTGACGAGTTTAGTTTTCACTGTTTTTACCCGGTTTTGCCGTTTCGGTGTACCGTTGTGCATGTAAATACTTGTGTTGGCTTCTGTAGTTTTAGTGTACATATTCGATTTGCTCTTGAATACTATCTCATGTTTCTTATTTGTTTTTGTTATGTTTTCACTTTCTATTCCGTTATCCATTTCCGGTTCAGCTTATAATTCAATAACGCAATTCCGATTGCGGTGTCTTGTTATCTCTAACGTGTGTGCTAGTATGCAAGGCAACATGGAGGCTCTGGTCGATGCCCGCTCTCGTGTTCCGCTTTATTTGCGGGACACGACATTTATCCTCTCTCTGATTCGCGTTTCTACACGCATCTTTTATCATTATACTTGCTTGTCCGGATTTCTGTTTCTCTTGCAGGTGTATGGTGTTCGTTGTGCTCGATGCACACGTTGGCGCGTGATTTACTTTCATCGCGCCGACTCTTGATTGCTTATGTGGATTTTAATCGGAGTGCTGACATGTTTGCTGTTGCCTTTGCTAGCTCGCTCGCGGGATCCTAGTTTACTCGCTCTCTTCGCTTTAGTTTACGGATCATCATCCGTTTGGTATTGATTCCGTTTCATTTTATTTCTCTCGCACCTTATCGCTTTCTCGCATCATCCTTTAACATGAGAAGTAGGACTTAGACATGCATCTGGCCAAGCCCTCGAAAGAGGCTCTGTTTTTGTTGGTATGTTTATATTTGTGCTTTGCGGCAGGGAGTCACGGTGTAATAAGTCCTATATGGCACTCCGTTAAGTCCTCATGGAAGGCACGCGGAAAGGGTTAGCAATCAACCCCCGCCTAGTCTCATCGAGTCCGTTCGGTATGCGCATGCTACGCGTTGCTCGCTTTTGAACCTGCACAAGATCTTGTTATCGAGTATGTCAGGAAAAGGGTTCATGTAGCCGGACCCCCGCCTTTCTTATAGCTCGCGTTGTTCGACGTTGATGCTCGGTGTACGCACGCACCGTTTTCCTTTACGATCCGTGACGGCTTGGTTGCTGAGAGGGGTCCGCCCTCTTGTCTATGGCCCGATCATTTTCGCGAGGTCTAATGCTTGGTTGACTTGGGTTGAGCTGCTCCCCTTGGCTATGGCGGGACCGCTTTTCTACCATTCGGTCAGTACCGTTGGTTTTGTTTGCTTTACGAGCGGATGCTCGTTTGTGTGATATTATTGTGTGCTTTCCCTTTCTTCCCCGTAGGTTGCTAGTTTAGTTTAGACTTGTACCCTTTGTATGATAACATTAGGTAGCAAGCTTTCCCCTTAGCTTAGGTTTTCCTCATGCATCTTTTAAAACACAAACCACACTCTTTGATTTTCTTTTCTTAAGAACTTGTTATTTCCGCTCCATTCCCAGCATAAGTCTCCAAAGGTCGAGCAGCGGAGTGTGAATGTAACTCGTTCACCTAAAAAACACAAAACAAACAAAAACTAGTTAGCCGAGCTACGGTAGCTCTGATTCTGCAAAACAGATACGTAGGCAGCGGGGTAGGGCCCGTGCGAGCACAATCCTTTCTTTTCCCTACATTCTGCATTCATTTTAGTCCAGATCAACATAGATTTATTACACACCCATAGTTTTAGACACAGGCGTGGATACCATCGAGTTAGATGGACGCGAGGGGTGCTAACACCTTCCCCTCGCGTAACCGACTCCCTTACCTTTTTTCTCTGGTCGTGAGACCGTTGTTTTGTTTTGTGGTTTGCTGGCATTCCCTTCCTTTTCAGGATAAATATGTTAGTGGCGACTCTGTTAATTTTCGCGGTAGCGACAATATACTAAACATATTGAGATTAAGCACCATTTTATTAGGGATCATGTCAAAAAGAGGACTGCATAATTGAATTTTTGTCTTCATATAATCAACATGCATATACTTTTACAAAACCTATATTTCTAAAGAATTTTTTTTCATGAGAACTGAGGTAGAAGTATTGAATCACTCATACATGGATTAATCAGCTAATTATTTCTTCTCAATCTTCTTCTTCCCTTTCTCAAAATGACTTAAGTGATCTATGTGCTTTGTGTTATGTGTTTTACCCACCTTTTTGATAATGGAAAAATGGGAAAAATAATCTCTTAGCGAGAGTAGAGTGCTTTGTTTATCTCTTAGGGGGAGTTTAATAACTCCAATCTTTTGTCAATCTATTTTATGTTTTACCACATCTTTGAGATATGTGTTGTCATAATAAAAAATGGGGGAAAATATGAATTTATGTGCTTGTAGGTACAACTGTCTACAACCATTAGATGATCTTGTTGGTTTTGATGATAACAACACCTCACGTCAAATGAAATTTGGTGAAGTCATTGGTGACAATCATCCAACAATATTTAATGATGGAATCCGATAAAGAAATTATCTCAAACCTCGCCAGTTAGAAGAGAAAAGTTCCAATTGAAGTGCTAAGTCATTGTTGAATCTAGAAAAGAGACTTGAAGCTCTAAAAATATAAAAGAGAGATAGTGTGAAAGCTTGATTGGTCCTATGCTTAGCGCACGTATGAGTGATAAATTAAATGTAAAATGTATAAGAATAATTCTCAAGATACTAAGACAGCTCGCACATACTCGACGTCTTTTTAAAGCCTCTCATATTTGAAAATATTTTGTATACACATCCTTAATTGATTGCTAACTTGTTTAATCAATTATGAGACCTTTCTACAATAGTTAATCAATTACCAGATTAAGGTTAATCAATTAACATATATGTAATGCCTCCAATCGATTAGAGAAAACTTTAATCCATTAATGATGGTGGAATTCAAAAGTTTTCCATGTTCTGCTTGTCTATTCAATTACCAAATAGCTAGGGCTAATTGATTAGAATATTAAAATGCATTGGATAATTTTATTTTTTAGTCAAATTTTTTCCTATATAAAAGAGGTTTCTCCTTATTGTTGTTTTACACCATATTTCAAAATTGAAACTCTGCTATCTCACTTTCTACTATTTATTTCTCTATTTTATATTACTTCACCAAAGTTGTCTTAGTGCCAAGAGAGTGAAAAATACTCGTGATCATTATGGTGCAATGGTGTTGTGCTAATTTATTTCTCATTCAAAAGTGTGATTCTCTCGAGTAATATCTTTGTTTGGTTCAGAGCTTAGCTTGTTAAAAGCTCTATGTAATTTGGAGCTTAGCTTGTTAAAAGATTTGTTTAATTTGGGGTTTAGCTTGTTAAAAGCTATGTTTGGTTTGGAGATTAGCCTATGTAAAATATCTTATTGGTTGTAAGCAGTTTCATGGACATATCCTCTAAAAACCTCAAGATATATTTTAGTGGAACTCCTAAAAGGAAACTCACGGGGACAGGAGTGAGCCAATTGGAAGGTCAAACTTGTATAAATGTCTAGTGTAATCTCTCTAACTCTATCTCTATATTTTTTTGTCATTTATTTTCTGTTAGGAGTAAGCCAAGCTGCGTGGAACATGTTAGACTTCACCCTAGTTGAGGACATGTGATTCTAGCCTCTAACACACTTTTCACTATTGGATTTGATCAAACAGTCTCCCACATAAAGCTTTAGATCTCATTGAGGCGGTTTTTTTTTGGAGAATAAAAATTTATTTATTCCACAAAACACAATTACAACCAAAGCCGATCCCCAAACGGATCCAGGCAACCAAACAATACCAAATAACAAGTCATCAAAACACCTAAGTAATCAATAGTGACTCAGTATCTATATGATGCCTAAGACTCTTTTGCAAGCTACCTCTAATAGCTATAATGTATTGTATCTGTTGTAATATATTTTCCTCTATAGTTTTCTTTTGAAATAGAAGCTCATTCCTTATTTTCCAAATCATGTAGCATGTTTCTGAAAATGCAATCTTAAGTAACAGCCAGTGCCATCCTTTCTTGCTAGTTTTCGTAACTATCCACCACCTCTCAATGCACCAATTTTGCGGTATACGATCGTAACCAACCCACTGCATAATTCCACCCCAAATATCCTTAGCAAACCTGCAAGCAAAGTACAAATGATCTATGGTTTCCTCAGCATTACAGAAAAAACATATTTTATCCGTCATCACTTCAAAAATTCTAACTTTAGTGGGAACTCTCTCCATAAATACCATCCAAGTATGGAATTGGGCACGAGGACGGGCAAAATTATGGAAGAGCGCTTTCCTCCACTCAACCTGAGGCTTCTCTCCTCGCACAGCATGATACCACTGCTTGGTATGGAGTTTTTCCAGCGAAAGTTCTTGCTGTCACTTCTGATCATCCAGGATCAGCACACGACTCTTCATGATTTGTTTCAAAATCCATGAGCTATCCACAGGAGCCTGTCAATCCCTCAAGTCCTTTCCTTTAATGTAGTATGAATCCAACCATTTTACCCACAATTTATCCTTCTTAGCTTGAATATTCCACAGGAGTTTAAGCATTGACACTTGATTCCACTCGAGAAGAGATACAATATTCAAGCCACCTGCACCTTTAGGATCACAAATTTTGTCCCAAGCTATAGGATCCTTTCTACTACCATCACTTTTTCCGCTCCAAAGGAAAACTCTACAGATAGTCTCCACTTGATGCATAACTTTTTTAGGAAGCGGAAAAACTTGGGTCCAGTAGGCAGTCATGGAGGCGATTTTAATAGTCCATCTTATGTAAAACACAAGATACACCATTTCATGTATTCATTATTTCATACACTCAATCTACATTCTTATTCACTCGCTGACTTGGATGTTGGAGTGTTTACTTAGCAGGTCCATCCTCATCATAGCGGAAGCTAACTCCACCGCACCATAACTCAAATCCACTTGATCTTCACATATCTCTGGTTCTCGCACAAAACAAAGAACAAGGCCAACAACGATTTTGTATGATCAACTTGAACGAATAATTGATCATATTTTTCTCTTTCACACATCATTGTGTTTCTACCCATCTTCAGTAATATACAAATTTGATCTCTAATAAAAGTCAAATTTTAGAATCCTAATATTCAACCAATAATTAAATGTGCCTCACCCAAACTTCCACCTTCTCAATAGCATTACATCCCTCCATTCCTTGAGAGTTAAATAATGATCTCAGATTAACCATGATGTCTTCATTAAAGCATAATATATGCCCTACCTAGCCCATATTTTTTAAAATCTATTATATAACACCTTACACTACTACATATGAGAAAGAGATATAACCATCATTGATGGTTCAAGGGAAAGTAACGCGTGGTAGTAAGTGGTCGTGGTAAAAACACATTAGTGTGTAACATACCACTACGATTGTATGAAACAACCGCCGTAAAAGTTTAAGGTCACGGGTTCGATCCAAGTGCATGGATTTTTGCATACTTCAACAGATTTCACCATGGTTCTAGAATCCAACCGTAGTGAAAGACTTAATGCAAAACATATCACCACACCCCTTGATTGCGACTGTGGTGATATGCTTACTTGACTTTGTTTTAATTTATGTGGAATGCTTATTTCACCAACTACTCATTAAAAATATTACCTTTCAAATCTGATTTAGAAAATTATAATATGCGATATGAAGTTATATTAGAAGAACAAGTTACACTAATCAATGTTGCACCAGCTTTCTGCAGCCCATAATCTACATGTCGCTCTTTAAAGGTTAGATCTTGTTTCAATGCTTCTAGTTCTTAAACTACCTCTTCCTTCATCTCTAGTTCATTTTGCAAAATATTATTTACTTTATAAACAAAATTAGAGGCATTAAACCAAGTTCTAACCGTTAAAGAGTGAAATGTAGATAATGGGCTGAAGAAATGTCATATCACATTGGTAAGTGTAATTTGTTTTCAAATATAACTTAATATCTGATATTATAATTTTCTAAATCAATTTCAAAGGTTATATATTCGGTAAGGGGTTGGAAAAATATTTAAACCACATACGATATGATAAACTCATCTTGTATGACACGTTGACTGAACGTAGTGAATCTGCAATTTAGAAGGTATATCATTAAACAAACTTTAACAACAACAACATACATCAACAACAAACCTTAAACAACATAAAACGTATAACATACAACTTTTGTCAACAAAAACAAAATCATAAACAAGATACCTTAAATAACATACAACATACAACTTTCATTAACAAGAACATATAACTTTTATGAGCAACAACATACCTTAAATAACATATAACTTTTATCAATAACGTACAACTTCTAATAATAAAAACAAAATCATCAACAACATACCTTAACAACAATATACATTAACAACAACGTACAACTTTTATTAACAACAACATACCTTAAACACAACACAATACAATATATATATATATATATATATATATATATATATATATATATATATATATATATATATACAAACAAAATCATCAACATACCTAAAACAACATACAACATATAAATTTTATTACAAACAAAATAAAACTTTTATCAGCAACAATATACAACATATATAAACAAAAACAAAATCATCAACAACATACAACTTTTATCAACACGAACACACCTTAAACAACATACAACATATATCAACAAAAACAAAAGCAACAATAACCTAAAATGTGAAAATGTTTCATGTACCTAAAATGTGACGAGGAAGTGAAAGAAATGAGTTTCAGTAGTTCCTTTTCTTGAATCATAAGATATGAATAAGATATGTTGAAATTTTGTGAAGAAGTGGTATGCAACAGTTCATGGAGTTAGGATGAGGCGTGAGAGAGTGATAGATATTCATTTTGAGATAGACGACTGCGTCCTGTCTTGAATGAGCAAACTTTTGCTTAAATATATGTTTTATTTCACCACGGTAGATATAAAAGACTGTGATAACATGTATGCACATTTCACAACAATTTCTATTATAGACAGTGGTGAAAGATATTTTAGTTTTAGTATAAATATTATGTTATAAGTGACACATCTATTTTGTAACAAAAAAAAAGAAGAAACATGATGGTGTTGTGATTTGAAATCTGTATGCCTTAACAACATATCACTACGGTTGCTAATATGGACCATACTGAAATGTCTTTTAATAAAAGATAAAATTTGGAGGCGCCTAATTAAGGGCTATTACTTTGGTTGGTTTAATAGATGTAGTAATTATTATGTTACATTAGGTACTTTTTCTAATAGTGTTAAAACCTATCTTTCTCCCTAACATTTGGTAAATATCCCCTTTCTCCCACAACTTATGAATTTGTATTTTCTCGTTATGCAAAAAGATAAATCTTCTTTGTCACTTACATACCACTATCAACCCATTCCTCAATTATATTCTCATTATTTGTATCTTTTTTAACTGTCTCTTCTTTGTCACTTGCACCCACGGTCATTTTCTTGCAAGAAAGAATCCAAATGTATCATTCTATTTCTAGATTTCATTATGTCATATCATCATACATTATAGGTATATATGATTCTCTAGAGAAAACCTCCCTCCCACCCAAAACTTTTTTAGTACTGCATTCTTTTTAATCATCTTCTTTTTTATTTTCATGGTTACTTTAGACATAATAAAGTCGTGTGGCTTGACAATAATAACATCTTACTGGTGTAGTTGGTTATCATGCTAGTGGTCCCCAATTCAAATATAGACTCAAACAATTTTATTTGAATTTATAAATAATTCCTCATCACTTTTTAGTTTAGTTTAGTTTTTTTTACCGAATTTCCAAAACACATTTTTCTCTTACAATAAGTTTTAAAATTCTTTTACCATAACAAAAAATCAAGTAAATGTTAACTATATATTTTTAATTTTTTTATTTAATACACAAATTCTTTCAAGCAACATTATTTTTGCATATTAAAATATTTACAAATTATTATTATTGAAAAAAGATTAAAATTATCATTAAACTAATATATATCAATAGATACAATTTTTTAAATTTTCAAAAATTAAATAATTCAATAACACATTTGTATATTTTATATTTTAATTAAAAAGTATTCTAACTAAAACATTTACAAAATAAATTAATTTCAAAATTTAATTTTCTTACATTTCATAAAAATAATCATTTTTTATAATGTCATTAAAATATTCTAATTAAAATATTTACTAAATAAATTAATTTAATAATTTAATTTCTTTTATTTCATAAAAAATATTCATTCTTTTTTGACAATGCTAATTCTTTATGATATCATAAAAGATAGGAGAAAATTTATATACAATTCTTTAGGGGTTATTTTTACTATTTTTCAATAAAAATATAACAAGTGTATAATTTTCTCATATTTTTATTTCTCAAACGATATTTAATTTAAGTACATTTGTCATATTTTTATAACATTTAATGTAAGCACATTTGTCATATTTTTATTGGAAAACTAGTAACAAACCCATGCATACGCACGGGTTCTGCTCGGTTACGCGAATTTGAATACATATATTATTTTAAATAAAAATTTTAAAAAAGAAAAAAAATTAGATAAATAATTGATTATTTCATATATAAAAATATTTAGATCAATAATAAATTTTTTACCGTATACCATTTTTGGATTAAAAATATTTAATCATAAATACCATTTCTTGTATATAAAAATATTTAATCATAAATACCATTTCTTGTATATAAAAATATTTAATCATAAATACCATTTCTTGTATATAAATATATTTAGATCAATAATAGATTTTTTTCCGTATACAAGTATCATTTACAAAAATATTTGGATCAATAGTAAATTTCGTATATAAAAATATTTAGATCAATAATAAATTTTTTCTCATATACCATTTTTGAATAAAAAATATTTGGGTCATAAATACCATTTTTCGTAAATAATATATTTTTTCGTATACAAATATTTTTTTTGTTTAGGTATCATTTACCAAAATATTTGGATCAATATTAAACTTTCGTATATTAATATATTTAGATCCATAATATATTTTTCCCCGTATATCATTTTTGGATCAAAATTATTTGATCATAAATACCATTTCTCGTATATAAAAATATTTAGGTCAATCATAGATTTTTTCCCGTATAAAGACTTCATTTTTGTTTAGGTACCATTTACAAAAATATTTGGATCCATAGTAAATTTCGTATATAAAAATATTTACATCAATAGTAGTTTTTTTTCCCGTATACCATTTTTGAATAAAAAATATTTGGATCATAAATAACATTTTTCGAAAATAATAATACAAATATTATTTTTATTTATGTATCATTTACAAAAATATTTGGATTAATATTAAATTTTCGTATATAAAAATATTTGGATCAATAGTAGATTTTTTCCCATAAACCATTTTTGGATAAAAATATTTGATCATAAATATCATTTCTCGTATATAAAAATATTTAGATTGATAATTGATTTTTCTTGTATACAGACCTCATTTTTTTTTAGGTATCATTTACAAAAATATTTGGATCAATAGTAAATTTCGTATATAAAAATATTTAGATCAATAGTAGATTATTTTCCCGTATACGATTTTGGAATAAAAATATTTGGATCATAAATACCATTTTTCGTAAATAATAGATTTTTTTCATATACAAATATTATTTTTTTTTTTTTGGAAAGAGATATTTTATTTCTATTAACACATCAAAACAAATACAAGGAGCAGCTATCTAT